>NW_009916578.1:0-45348 GCF_000696875.1 Nestor notabilis | reverse complement strand
TTTCTCATGCTGTATATAGTGAAAGAATAAAAAATCACCACCACAACCAGAAGCCACTAACAACACATGTTAAGTATCACTGAACTGCATAGCTCTCTGACTAGGTTTCAAATGGAGACTGACTTCAATGAACTTGCTGCTCGTCCTAGAAAGTACTGTGCATAATAGACTGCACAGTGCAGTCAGGCTACAGCAGTACAATGGATGGAGCAGAGCTTTTTCCTCCCCAAGCAGCAAATGGGTGTTCAACCTGTGTGGCACAGAGCAGCAGTTTCTCCAAGGAATTCTCATCAGCAATTTAATACTTTAAGTATCATGGGAACCTCTATGTTATTAGGCAGTAGTTACTATAATGTTTAAATTAATTCTTACAACAGCACAAGTTCCTGTGAGTGTAATTGCATGCATGTGGACAGCGTTTAGACGAATGGGTCCTATACCTGTCCACACCACCACTGTAAATATCAAAGAAATTATGGAGAGTCACACACTAAAAGGCGAACGGCTTACCCGCTCCCACCACCGCTGCCTCTGACCTTCCCACTCTGCCACAACAGTTTAATGCTCTCAAAGACATTTCCTGGCAGTTAGCAGCCACAGACAAGCTCTGAAGGCTGTACTGTGGTCTTAACAAGCCCTAATCCTGCCTGACAAGCTCTGATAAATAAGTTGTTAGAAGCCACTGGAACTTGGATCAGTGCAAAGAAACATCCCCCCAAAGAAATATGCATGGAAATTTTGCAAAGCAGGAAACTGCTGAGAAAGAATGGCATTGTTGGTGTGTTAACAGCATCCAAGCAGCTGCGCCTGTTCCCTGGCAATCCCAGTGAAATATCAACAGAGTTACTCCAAATGCTTCAAAGACTCTTAGTACTGCAAAAATAACTATAACCATCCAAAAATACAGAAGTAATTCATGCTTGTCCCCCTTCCTCCTTCCACCCTGGGCTCCATAAGTGCATTTACACTTCCAGTTTGTGTTTTACCATTTAGGGTGCCCATTGAACCTTTGCTATGAGACCTTAACAACCCTGTGTTCGCAGGATGCTTATCTGTCCATGTATAATCAATCGTGTAGCTAAACTACTCAACAAAACTAAAATCAGCAGACACCTGTTTGGACAATACAGCACAAAATAGTTACAGATCCTCCAGATTTGTCTTCTGTGCAATCCCTGGATTATATCACAAAGCACATGTGCCACATAGTTATCTTGAATTTGCTGTTTTGTACTGGGTGGTGGTAGAATAAAATATGTAAAGTTTAAGGTAAATATTCACTTAGAAAAACTGAAGTGCAGGACTCTGAGTCTGTTTAAATAAGAAATCATGGTCAAGTAATCACGTAAAAGAAATAGAGATCGAATGATGTGAAAATCACTAAGATCTTTTTTCACTTCAGGCTTCCAAGTTTTTCATAGAAATAAAATAGTGGAAGGGAGGGAAAAAAAATAAAGTAAAAAGTGTGATCAAAGTTCTTGTATTTTTATCAAAATGTGAGTATTTTTTAACATGCCATGCATTCCTTTATTAAGAGAGATTTCAAAATCCATCTACTTTCAGGTCTTTGCTTGATAATGGGAATATTTTTAAAGAATTCTGAATTACACTGAAAATAGTCTGCACAGTTCTAACCATAACACTCATGAGTTCTTTTCTATGACAGTTACTCCCTCCAAAGCTTTTGGAAAGTGGCTAAGGGTGAAACTTTGTCTAGTAAAGTCAAAGGGTATTTCATTGCTGCTTTAGGTGAGGTCAGCATTTCCCAATCTGACCACTCCTATCTACAGTAATCAGAAATGTCTGAAGTGTGAGATCTTGTAACATCATTTGTAATTGAAATATAGAATCATGTTCTAAACCACACCATTTTCAAGTCCTGAACGCTAGCTGCTCTAGTAAATACTTACTTCATGATCATCAGAGATCACCAGTATTGTTTTTCTTAATTGCATTTGCAATTAATTAATGCCATTGCTGCATTCCTGGATTTGTAGCATTCCCTAGATGTTCTATACTGAGTAAAAGGGGAATATGGTGGTAACATAATCTAATTGCAAAGTCAAATTGTAAAGATTTTTAATAGCAACCACTCTATAGCACTTTTAATTTTCTGTCTGCTTCATAAGCATTAAATAATTATTTCTCACATTACCCATGTGAGTAGATTACACCACTCCTGTCCCTAAGCTTGGTAGCATATATTCTCACTCTACCATACTGCTGAACATGTTACGCTGAAGAGGCATCTATTTCAGATGCAGAGGCTGAATACCAGTGTTTCAAATAAGGTCTGTTATTGAGTTGTATAGCATCTTTCTGGCATCATCCATGGAAATTTGTTACATGATGTAGCTGCTGTACCAAATCAGATTTCTATATGCAGAAGAGGTTCAAATGAAGATCTTTTCAAATTAGCAGATGAGAATTTAGGAAATAATCTGATGCCATCTGCTTTACTCTCTTTAAATTTTAGCAGTTCATATTCTAAATACTATCATACGCATATTTTATAATGTTATCGCTAGGAGCCAAATTAAGGTCAAATTTGATGCTACAAGAAGGAAGAAATGTTGGCAGGACATATATGGAAATAATTGCCACAATATGAAGAAGAACAAGCCTTCTTGTGCTCCACCTAAAACATATTCCTTATAGCAAAATACAATGTTTTTTTGCAGGCCAAGTGAGGGAGGAAAGATCTTTAATGTTTCAAAAGGCAGTGACAATTTTATTAGCAAAGGGAGCTATGTAAGATGTTTTTCTTGGAGTAAAACCTTTTCGAACCATATACTACTATGTGAACTTCATTATAATTTGCTGTGACAAGGCAGATTAACAGACTACCACTAGCTGCCCTAAATCCTAACAGAAATACAGGCTATAGCAGATCAATTCCTGTGCAGGAAGGTGGAGGACTCACAGAAAGGGTTATTTTCAGGAAGTCTTGAAGCTTGTCATCAGCCCAGCTCCAATTTTCCTGAGAAATGTCTCACAAACAAGTAAAGAACTTTTCCTTTGGATGTCTGAACTTATCCTTTGGATGTCTACCTATATTGGTTCCTGTATAACATGATTTACCTAATTATTTTGATTTTAAAATATTTTGTGCATTTTCTAAAATGACAGATTTTAAAGAAAGGGAGTCACTGTAATAATTTTCTTTGACTTCCTAACAACAAAAAACACTGCACTGGCTTCCTTAAATAATGCTTTACTGAAAATGTTGGTCTGGAATTTACTCCCCCTACCCCCTACTCCCTTAAAGTTTTCCATTCCATTCGACTTCATTTCCTAAAAGTTCTTATTCTTGCTCTTCTGTGAAGGGGTAGAACTGGAGCCATCTGGGGACAGGCAGGCATACAGATGAAATAATGGATTTGACAAACATTTGAAATTAATATATTCAGCTTTCATACAGCTTAAACAGCATAAAAAGGATTGATGATGTATCCCACACAAATGATTTAATAAATTTGTTATAACGTACATTGGAAAATTCTAATCAAGAGAGGGGGGAGATGGTTAATGCAACAAGAGTAAGTTTTTGATTGAGGTTAGTAGGTTTTTTTGTTTGAGCTCTTAAATATTTAAGTCAAGTATATTTTATGGCATTGTTAATTTGTGTTTTCAAATGCTACAAGCACTCATTCTTTAAAATTGGTTTGGGAATGCTTTGCTTCTTTTCATCAAAGGAAATTGTCTTTCTGACTATCACCTGGACAGAAGCCTAGTGAACTTAGTCAGGTGAAACTTCACATTTTTTCTGCCTATTGAGATAACCACCCCAGTCATCTTTCAACAGAGTCTGCCCTATTAGGTTCAGACAAAAACAAATGAATCAAGTTTAGAGAGCGAGTTAAGAAAAATCAAAATTAAACAAGATTTACTATGTGTTCTAGTGCTATCAAAGAGAGAAGCCTGAAAAAGGAATTGGAGAAAATTGTTATTAAGAGGTTAATGTGTTCATCAGACTCTTAAATCATAGTGCCAGTAGACTTGATGAAATGACAAACTGAACTATAAAGAAACATAAAGTAAATCATTCTTTAAGCTAAGTATAGAACAACCAGTTCTCATTGGTTTCTGTAGTATTTTTGTAGACTTGAAAAGTTCCAATACATACTGTGGATCACCTATATCCTGTAGGAGTTTAATAAAAGCAAGGATTTCCTTCTCAGCTTTTTGATGCTCGTCTGAGACAACTGTCTGAGCTCTGACACTCACCAGCCATTTTAACTAGCCATCACATTATTTTTCCAACAATGATCAATATTAAAAATGTAGGAGACCTTTTCTATGAAATTAAATCAGAGGAGGAGGAATGTGGGAGGATGGAGGGAATAAAATTCCAAACTAAATCATTCTTGGTTTAAACAGAGATCATTTCTCATGTTCATGAGATATGTAGGGCCTGCCTCTGCAAAACATTATGCAATGGGAAACTTTTAAGTTTCCTATTTCTTTTCTACTAAATTATTTTAGAACAAACAGAATACTCAAACACATCAATACAGCAAAATTAGGCAAAGTAACCTTACAATAGAAAACAGTTTGACAAAGAATAAACTATTCAAACCTTAATGCACTTGAAATCTGAGCTCATTCAGGCCACCTGTGTAATAGGGGCTCTCCCTTCATTTCTGCTCAATTAGGTAAGTCTTTACTCGGAAAACAAATCTCTTCTGGTCTGCCATTCAGCTTCTCTCAGAATTACACTGCACTCCACTTGTCCCTTCACCTTGGCTCCTCTTGTATGTTTGTTTTCTGTCTCTCTTCTTCCATGCTTTTTTTTTCCTGCTCCTAGTTCTCTAAGTTTTTCTGTATGTTTTCTCCTCACTGTTATTCAGTCCTTTCTCATTCCACAATGTTTTGCTAATTAAAAGTCACAAAATTCCTATGAGACTATGCTGAATGACAATGCCAAATAGGTAAAATTACAGACAGAAAGTCTAATTAGTTTGATCAGGTCCCTGAGGATTCAAAATCAGAGGTGCTATTAGGGTATAGATATATCCCTAACTGATGTTTGGCACCCCCTAACATCAGGCAGGTAAGTATGCATCAGCTGCAGCACTGGCAGTTAGTATTGTTGGCAGCTTGATGAGCATCTTCTCCAAAGCTACAATTGCTCTGTGCTTTTCTCAAGTCAGTACAAAGCTGTAGTGTGAGCAATTTATGATTTCTACAAAGAGCTCAATATGAAAACTTTTTTATTAACATGGTCATGTCCGTATTTATGGCTTTTCAATAGAAGGACTGATACATTACTGTTAAGAATGGAGTTTCAATGTCAGGCTCAAAATACTAAAAATCACGGTAGCAACCGGGACGTTGAGGTAAAAGAGACACAGACTTACAGTGTGAAGGCCAGCTTCACTTATACATCTGCTCACAGAATAAACTTATAGAGAACCTCGACTTGGAAATGTCCCGAGTTTGATACAGATGAGCAACAGAGAAGCCAAGCAAGAATAATTTCCTGAAGGGCAGACCCAAAGCATATCAATATGTGTTATTCACATACCCACCAAAAGCCTTTACCCACATAAACACTCCTGATGCTTTGCTCCTGTTCCTTGACTGCAGCGAAGTCTGATACTAAACTAAACAGGACTGACTTCAGTCAGTAAATCCAGAAGATTTTGGGATGGAGTGAAACACTCCTTATAGCATATATCATCTTGTCTAGAAAGGTTAATCTTTAATGACTGTATAGATATATAGAAAAAAACCCTGTAACTAATTTTATTTGTTACTAATTTTATATCTGTCATACTCTGGGGACATAAAATAAGAACACACACTGAACCTATCATTTTCTCAAGAGTACAAGAAAGAGATAGCCATTGCTTGCACCTTTATTTCAAATACCTCATCAAATGGCTGATTAGGGAGCAAAACACATAATTTCCTAAGGGTAATTGGATACATTTTCTTCTATTGCAAGCAAATTTCCCCCTGGCACGAGAATTTAAAAATCTTTGGCAGCGGACCTCCTGAAACCCATCTGTGATGGAAATTAATTTTTTGCTTTTGGGTATACTATATTTACATATTTTATTTCTCAATATTTAATCTAGTGAGAAAAGAGACTCTTAGGGCAAGCACTGAAACTTCTCAACATATTTTAAAAGAATGAAGGTCTTCAAAACAAACTGGCCATACTAATATAGCCACCACGCCAAACTAGAACTGACTTGACTTTCATTAGGCAGTCAAATGTTAATTTTAAGCACACCTATTTTTAAACATCTATTATTTATAATATTATAATGAGAGAGTATCTGATAGAATTTGCTACAAATGCAAACTATTACTATTTTCTCATACACTTTTAATTTCCCCAAACTTTCCTTTGGTGAAGTGTGCCACGCAGGGTCTCCTAGCAACACTGAATTCCTGCTCGTTTCACATATTTTGTTTATTTCATATAAAGAAATGATAAAATAATTTCAACAACCAAAGCATAGGACATTTGAGCACAGACTTACCCATTCTGATTTAGGACTATCATCCCCCTAACTCCCTCCTTAGCAATGGCAAGAGACGGATACTTCAGATGGTAAACCCTGAGGTAAACCGATACTAAACTCAGCTGCGTTGAGTCTACTTGGTTTGCTTCTGGTCCATGTTCTGGTTGCAATGAAATATAAAGAGCAAGTTATAATTTCACCAGTGCAAAAGTAACCTTTAAATCTGTATTTCATGTAGAACATTCATGTGGATTTCTGGAGAAAAGCAAGAAGTGCAAATTCCTTGAAAGTAAAAGGGTAGTTGTAGAAATAAATAGCATAAATGCTTAAAGGAGTTGCTACCATGAAATGTCTGAAGCCCTCCATACTACTTAACACAGAAACATGTCAGCATACAGAAAAGCTTCATAGTAAGTGCTGCGTGCAAAAGAGAAACACTTACTGTGAAAGCTTGACCTCTGCTGTAGGAAACTACTGCCGCAAAGACACCAACCACTTTACAAACCAACAAATAGTATTCAAGGTTATCAAGGGTGCAAACTGTGAAAAACACAGGCTATTAAAACCCCCCTGAAACTCAGATGAGCAAAGATTTACAGGGCTGACACAACTCTAAAACCTTAAGTAGAAAAAGCAAATGCAACATTTCAAAGGACACATGTGAAAACGACAAACTTGAGGGCATAAGCTTGTTCCCAGACGAGGTTTGGAACAAATTATTTTCTTGTGCAGCATCTGGCATGGTCTATTGCCAAAGAAAAAGATACCCAAATAGCTGAGCTACTGTTCTGCTTAGCAATTTCCGCATTCTGAATTATATGAAGAGGTGATACCTACATACCCTGTATGAAGTATCCATGGCCAAGGAAAAAAGGAATTTCCTCCAAAGAACAGATATGAGAAATTACTCATTGTTACAGACATAAAAATACAGAACAATCCAAACTGTTATAAATAAAAAATGCCTGAAAAAGAAATTCCAGCTGTGAAATACATGAGCACTGTGAAGTTGTCTATTCATATGCGCATCGTCTGGCTATGGCACTGCTGTCTGAATGGCATTTATCAGCCAAATCTTGCATTAGCCTCCCAGGCAGACAGAGACAGATGTAACTGCTGGGACGCACACAGGCAGGAGAGCACATCAGTATTTTTGAAGTACATTTTCTACAGTATGACATGACTGAAATATGATAAGACTCCACTCTGAAACTCTGATCAAAGAATGTGAAAGGCACTAAAACAATTGACCCTCAGGGAAGGCAGAGGACAGTGTCCACTGATGATAAAAAAACTCCTGACAAGCTCGACAGCAGGGACAAGAGGGTAGGTGCCAACACCTCCCTGTGATGTCCAGACTTAGCAAGATGATATGTATGCTCTTTTTGTTATCTTTAAACATTTCTTGATCTCCTCATTATTTCCCAGTGGGTAACTAAAGCACTTTGTTTCAGCTCAGGTATTTTCTTCCATAGTCCACAGGCTGGGAGGTAAAGCGGGTGCTGTCGCTCTGGAGGTGTCAGAGCTGAGAGGAATGGTGGGTGTTGCTTGCAGGGACAGCCAGATCTGGCCTTGGCACCACCAGCCTGAGCCCTCAGCAAAGTGTCAAATGTGCACATTACCCTGGAGGCATAGCTCCCGGGTGTGAAAATCATCAGATGGTTACGTGAGTATTCTCCACCGATTTCGCCTGCTATTTTCATTTATATTGGGTATATTTAAATTTCCCTCATTTTCCATACTCTGGTTAGGGTGCCAATATTTGAGTCTTCAGATGTCAAGTTTCTGGCAGTCTTCCTTCAGGCTTTAACCCCTGTTAGGCCAACAGTGAGCCTTTAAAACTGGATCAACTTAATTTGCATGAGACAGCAACACTAAACAGCCTTTTCCAGTCGTCTCCCACAATGTACCAAGTAGAGGGATAAGATAAATTACCATTGCACATCATATGTGTGAAACCTAAGAGTATATCAGCATCTCTTTGTCAGTCACACAGCAACTAGCTATTTTAGCCATTCAAGGGCGAGCATGGAATAAAAAAAATGGAAGTAAACTTCAGATCTATTTGGACTGGACACCTCAGAGCACCCAAGGACACAAGATAAGCAAACACTAAGGCATAATCCTCCCCCCTCTGTGAAAACACAGCACTGAAGGAGTAGGAAAAAAACTCCAACTTCAGTGTCTGTGCCTGGTAAAAAAACCTGGAACCTGATTGAGAGCAGGAAGTAGTCTGTGAAACTCCATGATGAAATTAAATTTATCTGCTACAAAATAGGGCATCTACTTCACTGAGAGCAGATGTGCTCATTTGTGGATGGAGAAGAGCAGATTTTCATTCGGGATGGCCAGAGCAAAGCATTCCGAAGGTTTTCTGGCCAGAGGGATCATTATGATTATCTGCTGGTTTTGAATAAAAAAGGCCATAGGATTTTGTTGAAAATAATCTAAAAAATACATTGGAACATATTAATACATTTAGAAAAGAACTGATGAAACAACTAAAAGCCCTAATTTATGTTGAGTTGACAAATATAGGCAGTAAAATACACTGGGGAAAACTGAGCCAGATTTTATGAGATATAAAGTAGCATTACTGCACTGCATTAATGTTTTTTTAACAAAGTAAGTAGGTTGGAATTCCTGCTTCTCATGATAAGGGAAGCAGGAACAAAATTAAATATATCTCCATTTGGAGCCAAACCAATGAAATATTCTTTGTAATGTGTTGCCATGCTGGTGTTACATTATGAACATTAAAAGAGCCTAGGAAAAGTCCTATTTCCAAAAGATGAACTTCAGAACTGCAGACACTTTTGGCTTATGAATGTGATGTTCAAAACCTAAAGGGCTTTTTATATAAATCTTAAACAAAATTATGTACCACAAAACAAACCAGATGTGCGATGTGAAAGGACAGCAAATTTCCCTCTGAAAGAATAGTTGCATGTTATGCATATCTTACTGTAGCAATTCATTTTCATTTTCATAACATTTACACTCGTAGCATAAGCCCCCAAAATAATACAGAAAAAGAAATTACTGTACCTGCAGCTTTTTGCAATGTTTGCTCATGAAAAAGAATTAGGCTTTTACTAATTCTTCAGTAATTTAACAGTCCCAGCATCCTGCTTCTTTCAAGTAGGGGAAGTCATTTGTTTTGGTTTGCTGTATTGAATATTTTTAAAGAGGAACAGTATAGAGTCTGTCAGTAATATAATTATTAGATAATATTCCTGAATTTTAAAGTTATGAAAAAGAAACATGGATTTTATAATTTTTTTTTTGCTCATCTTCAGTGAAAAACAGATAGAACAGCTTCTGTGAAATAAACCACATAATCAGATTAGCTTTAGAGCACTGATTACTGAACTTCACATTAAAGTAAATGCCAAAGAAGAATACATTTGATCTCCTAGTTAAGCTAAAAATGCAGAATTGACAGAATATGGAAGTTCTTTGATCTTTTGTAGGTATTCAATATACTCTCAATGCTGCTTGATGAGTGACAACAATTCATAATGTTTTAAAAATAAACTTCTATGCACAGGGGTTTTTTTTTTTCAGCTTTAAGCTTATGCTTTTATTATATAACTGTTGCTTTGACTTTGAAGATTTTAATTTTTTTTTTCTTATTTAAACAACATATTTTATTCTCATCTTGGACTGCAGAACTAGGAGCTGAAATAGGTTTGTAAAAGGGAAACAAAGTTGAGTCAGAATTTTAATACCAGGTATTAAAAATATGGTAAGCAGGGTAAGGTTCTCATTTACTTTCCTTTTCAAAGCTGATAAAAAGTGACAAAAGTCAATTTGGGTTCATTCTTATGGTACCTAGGTACATTTTTACGAATGTCATGTTCAGTCAGGCCTGCCTTCACATTTGTCTCCCATTTTCCATTCTGTCTTTCACCATATGAAGGGAAATTACAAATTGTGAACAAGTCACCCCTCCCTCCCCCATCTCCACAACACATACCCTGTTATATCCTGACATCTTCCAGAAACAAGTCAACATTTTGTAAAGAGTACAGTATTAAGACTGACAGGGGGATTTACTCTCAGAAAAAATTAACAACGCAGCAAATTATTTTTTCAGCTGGCAGATTTGTTAACTTTTAGACAAACTTCTCCTATCACTTTCTGTACAAGACCAGACTTAAACCAAGCTGCTCACGTTTGCATTGTTCCTTTAAATTGCAAACCCACGATTCATTCCATTGGTGATTTTTGGTCTGCAGTGAACAACAGGGGTTTTGTTTCAGGTTTCCCATATAAAATTTCAGACCCATGAAGCAGGACCCTCCAGTCAGTACGCAAAGCTGTATTTGTCGCACCAAAGTCTGCATCAGGACAATTAGTGTACAGCAATCAGGCTAGCAAGAAAATGATGTCAAGACATTCACCTCAGATGAAAATCCATTTTCAGGCAGGTATTGAGGTTAGTAAGATAATGGAGAAAGAGTAAAAACAAACCAACCAGCTGCACTAAGTATGTGATTCCAAGTGTATTTTAAACTCATGTAATCACAATTCTCTCAACATCTGAGATCACAATACAATACTGGTATTTAAAAAAACCTTGGTGTATCTTTACTTTTAACAATTTCTTGGATGTCAGAACTTAAACCTTTAATATGTTTTCATTAGAGTTTGGGAGTTTTTTTAACCAACGCTGAAAGTGGCCTTGAACAAGGCAAATTTTTGCTTGGTAACACAATCACTTAAGCATCAAGAGATCAGGGGTGCAGTAAATCAGCTAGCTAATCTGAGGGGAAGAAAAAAGCGACTCCAAGGTTTTTACTGCTTCTGAGTTTAAGTGATTTTATTCTACAGTTCCACAAGCCATGAAAGAGGTTGAGAGATAACTAGAATGGGATTTACTCAAAAGAATATGTCTCAGGAAGCAAGTAATTCTGTAAGCAGTTGTACTAATCAAACCACCTGCCTTCTGCCCAGCACATACCTAGCAGCTGAGCAGCAGTTCATTCAGCTCTTTTTTCACTTGCCCCTACCACATTATCATACAGGCATTTCTGCTCCTTCCCTGTTTTCCTCCAACAAGTCACCACTCCAGAACCACAGGCCCTGCAAGCCAGAGGTTTCACTCTGAAACTGTATCACAGGGTCTTCAACCAACTCCTCAGATCTCTACTTCTGAACTGTATGGTGCCCTAAAGATAATTTAGTTTCTAACGTAGGCTGAGCATGTCCCAGGATAATTCTGGAGTGGGGGACAGGAGGACTGTCCTGGCAAGTGAGCCTGGTCAACATTTTACTCTGGTCATCTCTCTAGGATGTGAAGATCTCAGGAGTGTTTCTCTCCGAAATCACAATCCAAACAATCAACTGTTTGCAGCAGAATACGATGTCCGGCCCCTGGTGCCTGCGTGTTCTGAAATTCATTTCATCCCCACTTATGATGAGCCATAGTTTCCCTGGGCTCCCTCAGCAGTACTATGAAGGGACGTCTTAGTTCTAAGATTCCTGACGTAGCGTTATGCCATTTTACGTCCACTTGACTATTTTCTATTCATACCATTTTTATATTTGCTACGGTTCTTCACTCTTTGGCCTTCATGGTATCTGTGCCAGAGCACCAAAACAAATGTTGGCTTCAAGTTCATGCTAGAACAAAACTTCAGTCTTTAAGTAAACTGTTAAGGGGGCATCGGTGGCTATAAAGGCTCAGCTGCACATTTTTGCTCAAATATTAGCATCAGAAACAATCTCTTTCCGTGATTAACTGCTCTCACATGACCTTGTAAGTTGAGCTCATGAGGGACTTTGTGAAATACTGTGGTCTCAAGCATGCAACAGTGACTAAATTCCTCACAAATCACACATGATTTACATAAATGAGTGTCTGAGCTCTCACACAGTCAGCACTAGACCTAGTTTCTAACACATGAAAAATGTTTTCTCAGACTTGGCACACAGCTTTTGCAGCTGCCAAATATACCCCCTGTGAGATGAGAGCAAGTTGATGAGAAGGGCAACAAAAATATTTTCAACACTGTTAGCGACAGGAAGAAGAATGAGAATTCTGTTTATCCTGTTACAGGTTTTCTGATCTTATTAGTGATTTCATTATGCTGTTCCTAGAGACCAAACCTTTTAAAATGGCACGGAGCTCAAAAATGCCCTATGAAAATTGCTGCTATAAATCAGACTCACACCACATTAACAGTGCCAGAACTATACAGTGTCATAAAAATACAGACACTCCTTGTAGTTAGTGTTTGAAAGTATTTTGCACTTATATTTGCACAGGCGAACCTGTCTCCATCCCATAAGTTTATTCTAGTATCTGGTTTGTGACATGGCCTGACTTCACCATAGGCCATGGACGCATTTGCTCTTGTGCTTTCAGAGGAGCCCTGAAAAATGAGGTGACTGAGCAGTGAATGAAGAGAAGGACTTTGGAGCAATGGGTGTTGTTCAGTCATGATCATAGAAAGACACAAATTCTTTTAAATGCTAGAAAGTTTCTAGCTGGATAGATGAATTTAAAAAAGGGAATCTCGAAAATCCAGGTGGAATAAGAAAAATATACACTGGATGTTATTTGACTATTAAGACACAAAAAAAGACATATAATCCATTTCTCACAATCAGGTTGATAGGTGCCTGTAACAAGGTTAGAGGAATGCTAACTCTTAATCTGCATATGTTTCTAAGACTTGCTCTATATTGTGCCTGTGCCTGCAATCAGTTTCACTTCTTTATTCAGATAGCTTGACCTACTCTATTCTCTCTCTCTTAAAATAATATACAAATGCTGCTACACTTGTGTGTAGTCTCTCTGCCTGGCTTCATGTGCCAGACAATCTCATCTCCTGTTTATCAAAGATTTCAGAAATAAAAATAATAGTAAAAAATCACTCTTTGGAGCCATCCCAAAACACTTATTAAAAGACTTTCACAGCATAGAGCTATTGTGACTTACATAAACCTTTTGGTAATGATAAATCATATCTATGTAATATAAATGACTGAAGGAAACAGTTAACAAACCATATTTTAAGGGGTGCCCATGCATTCAAGTAAAGGATATGCTTAAATTTTTTCAAAAGGACTTCTCTTGTGAAGATGTGAGCTGAAAGCAGCATAATCATAAACTAAAAAAACCCTTTACTACCATCTATTTCAGAGTAATCCAATAACTGGGGTAACACTATAATAATAAAAAGTTTGATGACATAGATATATGCATATCATTACATATGCCATTAGTTTTGGTATTACATACAAGTCTTAGATTTTACATGAAAGGCAAGCAAAAAAAAGTAGTAAGGTTGGAATCCAGGCAGAAGACTTTGGAGAGTGGATTATGTGTGTGGTGTGAGTCTCAGGATTTTACTTTTGTTTTTACAAGAAATTTTAAATGTAGCCTCAAGACAAAACTCCAGTGACTTCAGTTTATGTCCCAAAGGCAATTACTAAATCAAGGGACTGTGCCCAGTGTCTTCAACAGAAAGTGGAGCAGACGCTCTGTGAAGTGAAATACAAACGATCTGTTTTTTAAACCAGTGGTTTTACTCTGTCATGTTTTCAACAGGGAAAAAAAAGTGAGTTTTTAGTATTTATAGCTAAGCCATGCCATCTTCTAAAAAAATTGATGAGAGATGATAGAATGTTCTAGACTGAGAAAAGGAAATCTCATTTGTCAACACTAATTTATAAGCTTAGGAAGATCCCATTCTTGGCTTTGTAATAGCTGTCCAAGAAAAAATACATCTAATCTTCACAAAGGGAGAATAAACTAATTTCTTTTTGGGGATATCTAAAATTCTTTTGTAGCACATGAGAGGTAAAGATAGAAACAGACGTTTGGCTTGATTTTTCTTGTATTTTGACAATATAAAGAAAAAGTGGCAGACAGGATTGTCCGGAATACAAAATCTTCTCATCCTGGACAGATCAGAAGTACCACTCGGCTGGGTTTCTCTAACAAATGCTTGGTTTCTATTAAAAGGGAATATCTACACCAGAAGGGTAGGGAACAACAGCAGCACTGAACACAAAAGGGAAAATCGAGACTATCTGATATTACTGAATAATAGTGCACAGAGAACAAAATTAGATGTGTTATGATACACAGGTCCTGCTCAGTAGTCTTCTCTCTTTGAATTGATCACAGCATCAGTGGGATAGCATTACTCAATGGCAAAAAATTCCCCAGTCCCTTTGATAAAAATTACTATAGTACATCCCACAGACTGAGCACTTTGGCATTGCACATAGGTTAAAATGTGTTTCAGTTTGCATGCCCAGATGAATCCAGGTAAATTTCCCACAAAACACACAGGAGTATTTAAAATGTTAGAGTAATTTCATAGATGAAGCAAAGAAAGAATTTACAGTCTCGGTTGTCTTATATACAGCCTTCCCATTAAAACTTTTTTTTTATTCATTTTGCCTATACTATTTCCTAATTATTAGGTACATCCAATGCTTGTTATCCATTATTTTACTGTATCAATGCCACAGTTTCTGCTACTTCTCTAACACCTCTTTCTGATAAGCACTGATGTATTTTTTCATGTTGCTGCCTCATTTTATTTTTCTGTTTTTCTTTAAAATTATGAATATTGAATATTTTACCAGGATATTGGTAGTTTGGTCTTATTCTCAGTTACTCTCTCACAAGCATTACATGCTCTCTTTTCACTGTGCTCTACCTCAAATTCACTTCCTGACAGCAACAGATCTCTCACTACAATGTATCTCAACCAACAAATTCTTGATCCTGTATGATGCACATCACTTTTCCCTGCATTTGCAATACAAAAGGTGCCCTTATAACTTTCCTTGTTCAAGCATGTTCCTTGTTCATGATCCTGCCGAATTATCTAGGAACTCAACTTTGCATCTAAAGCTGAAAATAGAACAGATTGATTGTCTGATATGCTCTTGGTTCAATTCCTTATAATCTCTTTTAAGAAAAAAAAGAAAAGTTCTAAGATAAATTAGACACTACAATGATAGAAGTGGGAAAAAAAAAAGTAAAGGAGTGATATCCCAGATGTTCTTATTTTATGGATGATTGTGGTATTATGAAACTATTGTTCAACCTAATATATAAACAATATGTAGTAGCTAAAATGACTGAATGGTGATGATGATGATATTTGCCTGTTGCATGGTTTATCCTTGCCCCTGAAGGACTGTAAAGTCTGCAAATATTCTAGCTATATATATAAGAAAATATACACAGAACTATTTAACCCAAGACTTAATGGATAAGAAACAGCTTATTGAAATGAAAACAGCAGAAAAACTCCTGATGTAGATTTTCAACTCAATAGGCTAAGCTAGTGAAAATAAACCATACAATTGTTATCTCAAAAATCACAGCCACAGGATCATCACCTTGTGTGAATAGGCATCCCATGAGCATTGTAATGCTGGGGATGTAATCCTTTAAAATAAATATTTTTAATGGGTCAGTTCAGGTAAATATTCCTTAGGCAATGAATGTAGAACCAGATCTTGGCAATTTATACTGTGTATTTCACGTAACAGATTCTTTTTCCTTACAGAATCATAGAATCCTTGTTGCATTTCAGTTCTCAATTGTTCAGTGTGAAAGTTGTCACCTTCCAGCCCATAAAAATTCAACAGAAGTTCTCAAGTGAAACCCACCCCAGGCACTCTTCAAAAAAGAGTTGTTGTTTTCAGGTAGAATTACATATTCCCCTTTTTCAGTTACTACAGGAGATATCACTATGTCCCTTATGATACAGGTGACTTTAGTTGTCAGATGATCATACTCTTCTCATGTTCATAGTCTAATTGTGTATACAGCCCATTTTACAGAGAGGCTATGCAGTAGACAAGCAGCTACTTAAACAGGACTTTGCAAATACATACTTTATGATAAAAATACATAAAAATTTCAAAGATACATACGATCATGAAAGCAACAACCGTTACTTGACATGCAAGATGAAGTAAAAATAGGGACACCATATGTCAGTGTGGTGTTGGAAAAGTATTCAAACACATCAGAAAGTACTGAATTACCTAAGTATCAGAATACGATAATATCCGAGAGTGCAATATGGGAAACGCAAACAGCAACCGCTAAGCTAGAGAATGAGTTCTGAAATCTGGATTTGTAAATTCATTTGGGCATCAAGTACCCTTTCACAGAAAGTACACTGGATCTGTCAGCATCACAAATTCTCCACTTCCACGCTGTGTGAAACTGATTGCCATTCCTTTGACCACGTAGGGTTCAAAAATGCGTAAAGCTTCATTACCGCCTGCCAGTGACAGTTTAGCAAGGGGAAGCAGTGGAGAGACAGTAGAATGCTTCAGCTTAAAGAGAAAAGATAAATAGATTGATGTCACGCTTTGTTTTTGCACCTTGGCAAAAACACAAACAGAGTTACATAGCCAATCATTAAAAACCTCTTACTTTTATTGCAGAGACCTTGATCAAGATAATTTCTTTCTAATGGAATGGTGTTGTTGGAGGGCCCTGTAGTGTCTCCTTTTCCTCCATTAGATTTCTTTTTTTTTTCTAAGTATTTTCTTTTATCATGACTATTTTAACTTTACTTCATGTATAGCAAACAAATATAATAAGCTTCTTTCAGAAAATCAGGCTTATGTATAAGTGTGCATTCTTTATATAATTTTAGGAGGAAAACAGTTAGCATTTTAGCCTTATGACTTGCAAATGAAAGAAAATAATAACGCTTAGCAAAAGACATTAGAAGAACACATTTACCATGAATCATACTGCCCTTGAAGGTGCAGCTTAAAAAAGCAGAGAAATAGATTTGACACCACTTGGACTTGCAGCTCGGACATGCTGCATTAAACTGTTCAAAATTAATTTAATCTGAGCATGGAGAATAATAGCCTCTCAGTTCAAGGCTTCTGATAGCAGTAATTTGCACTCGAAAGTACTTCCAAAGGGAAAGAATAAATGAAGGGCGACTCTCCAAAACTGAGTGAGCAAATGTATTCACTAAATGAAAGCCTCTTGATCACCCTGTAAAAGAGCATTCAGGAAAACGACACTTTCTATATCATTTTGCGGGTTTGGACTTTTTTTGTCAAACTACTCACTGCTAAAAGAAGAGATACTGTTCTTCCTGGACTGATGATGGGATAAGGAGCTTTTTACATAGAGCTCTTGCATTTTAACTCAAGAGGCTGACATCCGTTTGCCTTAGAAACAAGTAAACCGGTGTAGTAAAACATCTTCTTGCCACATTTCTAATAAGGCGCTTTGTAGACTAATTTCATATAGGGTATTGGCAGCTTGCCTTGCTTTTTTAGCAGAGAAAAAAGAGCTAACTGTAACACTCCAGCCCTTAAAAAGTACCTTATCAACCCAAAATATTTGTATATTTCATAAACATAATTCTTGTCATTTACACATTCATATGTTTCAATTCCATCCACCATGCCTGCAACTACAATCTTTCAATACCTGTTTAATATCTCACTCAGCTCCTAGTAGGCAGTGTGATCTCATTGAAAGGGCACTGGAACAGGACTCAAGAAACACTTTCTCAGACACAGGTGGTGTTTTACAGCAGCATCAACCCAACAGAAACTGCTCAGGTCTTACATGTCAACACACTGGACAATGGAATGGGAAAACCTCATCACCTTCAAAAATCACACTCAGGCAGAGATACACAGGGTGAGAGACTGCAAGGCTGCACTCCACTATTAGTTTCTGGCCTTCATTATGGCTTCTGCAGCCTAAAATGACTGTCTCAAAGTATTCTTCAAGTATAAGAGCAAAATCTAATCTGTATTGAGCCCAAGCTAGCTGGGGTAGACTGTGGGGAGAATCACTGGGGTTGGAATTGAATCAAGAACTTTGCAAAGGTTAGTGCTGTAACGAGAACAGAGGTGAAAGAAGGGGAAAGGAACTGATGTTGATGAAAAATGTGGATTTGGCCCAAGCAAACAACTTACAAAGATTCATTTTAGTTTTAACTGTGGGTGGGCTGGGAAGCACCAGGAAACAGAGCCATCTTCAAGTTCTCATTCAATCTTCTGCTTCTTTCTGAATTATGTTCCTACCCCGTTTAATAATAATAAAAAATAAATTATAAAAAAGAATGTTTTTAACAGTACACATTATCTCCATTTATTACTAAAGCAGACAAGCCAAATATCCCGGCCACAGTAGTTAATTAAGCCGCTCTAGCAAGTGAAATACATGTGAGAGCCTAGGCAGGCCTGGGAACAAGCAGTGATAAGGTGACTTAAAGCCCTAAGGCCTTTAATTAGGGTCTTGGGCTGTCTTTTTTAGGGTCTTAAGAGTCTTGGTCAGAATCTTCGGCAGTACCTTTTTATCTATACCTCTAACAGAAAAAGCCAAGACTATGCTTGCCATGCATGTGTACATGTACCAATGCGTATGCACGTGCCCACACAAAGACACACTACATCTTTCTTTTAGTAAATAGAGCATTATTATGAGCTGTACCTTGTGGATGTACAGTAGATGGCAAACTATGTGCTTAAGTAATAGTAAATAAAAATTAATAATATCCTTTCTAGGAAAGAAGGACAATGGTTTGCACTACAATGCACTGGCAGAATGACAAAACAATCCCCTGTAGTCAACGAAAGATAAACTTAACAAACAAAATGAGTTCTTAACTTCTTTCCATTCATTTACATTTTTTATCTCCTTTTTCTCCCCCCCTTTTTTTTTTTGTACAAGTGATAAGAATCCACTGTTTTGAATGAGCTTAGTAGCTGTGAGAAAGTCTTAGGAAGAAATACAAAGAAAAAGTTTCATCAAACAGCAGGAGAGTAAATAATGTATTAGTATTCAAGTTTCATTTCCAATCCCGCAGTTGCATTACTTTTGCAAATTTACAACAAAGCAAGCCAAAAGGTCTTTCTAAATTCTCTGGTACCGCTTAATTTCTTTTGAATAATTTACCTGCCACTAGCTGTTTGTTGTATAATAATTCAAAGAAAACTGGTTATGCCAAAAGTTTAGAAAAAATGAAAAGTGCTACTAGAATGTAATAAAAAGTTAAAATAAATTGAAAGCCTTCAGGACATTGTAACTCATACACAGCTGGTATGAACAGCATTGCCAATATGTGGCACTTAGAAGACGAAAAGTAGTCTAGACATGATGCTTCTGGTACTTTTTACCACATTAAAATTGGGGGTTAAATTGTGAACTTCCATTTCTTTCAAGAAAATGCAGGATGCAAATACAAGTAATTCAGGTCTTTGAGGGCTCATCTTTCTATATCCAGCAGCTTTCTTGAAATACCTAGTTTTAGACAAAAGCATTAGGCTTTACGGTTAAAAAACCCATTTCATTTGCTAAGTTAATTAATCAGATTCCACTTGAAGTATACTAGTATTTAACCCTTGACTTTGCAGATGAATTAACATACTGATATTGAGCGACTTAAGGGAAAACTACCCTGCAAGCTAACAAGTAATTGATTTTAGAAAACACAATAAAGTATATTATTCCTTGGTTTACTTCCTTAGGAGTATTAGCAACAGAGAATATTATTGAGAAAATAATGACTGATCAACATTTCAACTCATTTCTGCCTTTCAAAACTGCAGCTCAGTTTTACATCCACTGCTTTTTATAAGCGTGCTGGTTTTGGCTGGGATAATTGTCTTCACAGAAGCTGGTATGGGGCGATGGTTTAGATTTGTGCTGGAATCTATTGATAACACAGGGATGTTCTAGTGATTGCTAAGCAGCACTTGCTTTCCTTTTTTGCTCCTCACCCCACTGTACCAGTGAGGAGGCCGGGGATGCACCAGGAGTTGGGAGGGGACGCAGCAGGACAGCTGACCCTGACTGATCCCAGGGATATCCAATACCATAGGGTGTCATGCTCAGCAGCTAAACTGGGGGAAGAAGGAGGAAGTGGGGGGGAGGGTTGGGGGGGATATTGGGAGTGATGGCGTTTGACTTCCAAGTCACTGTTACGTGCGATAGAGCCCTGCTGTCCTGGGGATGACAACACCTGCCTGACCATGGGAAGTGGTGAATTAATACCTTGTTTGGCTTTGCTTGTGTGCATGGCTTTTGCTTTGCCTATTAAACTGTCTTTATCTCAACCCAGGTTCTCACTTTTCTGACTCTCCTCATCATCCCACTGCTGGGGGGAGTGAGTGAGAAGCTGTGTGGGGCTTGGTTGCTGGCTTGGGTTAGAGCACAACAAGAAGGGAAGAACACTTAATCACTTCTCAAGAATAAAAAAGGATGCCTACTGTAAGAATTAGCTTTAAACTGAACTGGATTTAGATCAGGACTATAACTTGCCAGAAGAATGGAATAATAGCAACCTACAACCTTAAATCAACTTCAACAACATATCAGGAATAACAACTGGAATGGCAATTAGTACCAACCCTTTTTTCTTTTGACACAATGAATGAGTCTGTAGAGTTTGGAATATCTCTAGAGCGAAAAAATGAAAGCATTTGATTCTATAATATTTTACCATTTAAGTAGATTTTGTATATTTACAGTTTTCAGAGATAAAAATAAACAGACAATTACTACATATGACACTTTAATTTTGTTAAGCCATAAAGTCTCCTGGCCCTAGTACATTTGGAAACTAAAAGCTCTAGTATCTTTGTGAAGAATTAAATGTTATAAAAGGGTTTAATCTAAACATTACATCTTTGTTTTAAAAAATAAGTGCAGGCAATTAACCTGTTCAATGACTTTTGACTGCACATCCTGCTAAGGGGCTCCCTCATAGCCCTGTACAACTATATCATATCTTTTAAAGATGAACAAAGCAACTCGGACCCAGGGTTTACACAAGGTTTATGCGATCAGGAGATTAACAATGCTTGTTACTGTAAGAAATTAAAGTCTTTTCCTGGGAAAATGAGGTTTCACATAAAACTTCTGTACATTCAGTTTAGAGTCATCAGCTTTTTGCAAAACCGTGGGGCAAGAGGCTCTTTAGCTTATTCTAGCCACAGTGGAAGGAGGCAAGCTGTGGCCCTTTCTCTGCCACACATCCCTCTCATTGCACAGGCACAGTTGAGGGGACTGGAGCATGAATTCACAGCCCCAGGCTCCTTTTGCATGACAGGGAAAGGCCAAGAATCGGGTGCCTGTTAAGAAGTACTTTTCATAAAATAAAATCAGAAGACGCGGTTTTGTGCAGCCTTAACAAAATAATTCCCTTAAAATGAAGAAATATTGCTTGATTTTCCCTACCACATGGGGAACTATCGACCACACAGAAAATTTGAGGAAGCTAAGTTATGATTCCTAAAAATTTTTGGGTTCTTTTTGTTTGTTTCTTTGTATAGGGAAAAATACTCTGATGGCTGAAAAAGATGCCCACAATGGTGATAATTCAGAATGGCATAAACATCTTTGCGGACTATCTCTGTAATTGCATATCAAGATTTCTGTATTCATGGGCTAAGAAGTGAGTTCATAGAAATTTAGAAGTTTATGATCCATTACAAGGAAGCATCTGTGGAAAATGAATCCTGAGTGTGGGAACTTACACCGAGAACTTGAAGAATTACATCCCTGTGTTGGGAGAAAGTATTGGATCTCAAAATGACTACTTAACCAAGACAAGGCAGAACTACTTTAATTTCTGGTGATTCCACCCTACCCACAGACCACTAAGTATTTCCATGTGTGAGCAGTGATAACCCATTACATCGACATGGTAACCAAGCCACGTGTGCAGAAGAGAGCAGAGAAGCCGAGGTGAGAATGAAAAATTACTACTGGCACAGCATTATACAGAAAGCTAACCAATCCACATACCACTAAAGCCCACTCAGACTTGTAGGCTGGTACATGTATATCTCACCCTGCCACGCTCTTCATAGCTACAGAGGATAGAATTAATTTTTTTTACAGCATCTGGAAGTATTTCTCTTATCCGAACTGCAAGCACAAATTACACAGACAGTAATAACTGAAAATAATATAAAATTCTCCTATCAAGCAACAAGCTATTATTCAACTTGGCAAAATTAGGATCTCTACTTATGGAAAACCAGTTGACAACTTCCCAGCACCACTCCAATACTACAACATGGGGGTTGAAGGAGCTTTGTGGCACCTCCAGGCTCATGTCTGACTGTGCCTGGATGCATTCTGTGGAAAAAATACCATCACTACAGGTGCTACAGGTCACGTGGGGTTCCTCCTCACAAAGCCTCTGTGTCAACTGAGAGAATGTGCTGAAGGTCTGATATAGGTGGAATCACTACACAGATGTAAGGAATTTAAAGGAATAGAGAAAATAGAACATTTTTCTATCTCAGGAATACCATTAACAATACAAGAAATACAGTAAGGTAAATAAATCTACTGCTATCTCCATGTCATCTTTCGAAGAAGGGTGATATTTGGTTTAAAATCTGCAGATTAGACAAAAAACAGAGAAAAGCAGAGAATACATTTTTAGGGCTGCAAGTAGCATTTGGCCCTTCTATGAAAAACATGTGAATTTTGTCTTCTGAAACAACACTGCGGATACAGTCTGCTTTGTTAGACTGAGCTACTGAGCAGCAGTGCTGTGGACTACTTAAGAGTACAATTTAACAGGTAGTGAAAAAAATCAACTCTCTGATAACATCACAGCAAAAGAGAAATGTTACCTTTGCAGAACGTCTCAGTTTAAAGAATAACTGAACAAAACCAGAAACATGAACTCTGAAAAATACTCAACAAGCAGATGGTGTGAGAATAATTCAGGAAGCTGATATCCAGTTAAAAACACTGCCTAAGGACTGACAACGCAAGGGATTGGTGGCATTTGTTAAGTAAGTGGATACACTGTATGTTATGAGAGCTGCGGACCAGCTGCAATGTAAAATTACAGATGGGCAGCAAAAGGAAAAGAAGCAGAAGCAATTATTGCAAAGATGAAATAGAGCAGGAAAGTGGAAACATGGAATTGAAATGAAAGCCTGGCAATCAAGCAAAAGTAGTAGGAAAGTAAAAAGAAAATATTTTGTTTCCAAACAATTAATTAGAAAACTAATCTAGGATATTTATCAACCATATCTGAAGTCTACTGGATATGGAACACAAACTCATATCGCTATTATTGTTGTGTTAGTCACCATCCTTTTATTAACTCTATTACTTTATATCACACTTTGTTCACACACTTAGCTATAATTAACCACCCCTCTAATGCTGCATCTTTTTAACAGTCCAAATCACCTTGAAAATGCTACAGGGTGAAATACTGACATGCCTCTCAGCGCAGATACCGGAAACAAGTTTAAGAATGTCAAATTAACTGTGACTGATTTTAAGAAGGATCCTTCAAGAGCACATCTGTACTTGGTATTATTCCAAGCCTGGTTAAGTTCTGACAATGTATTTTTACCTTGCAGCATATCTTGCAAACCTTGTTCATCTTTCTAGGGGCATGTATGTCATCAGATTGTTGATAACAAATGAACTGCATTTTAAAAGCTGATTGTCATCTCTCTAGACGCCTCTTAGCACTTTTGAAAATGCTGATGGACAATACAGTCCTTTTATTGTGCCCTGTCTTGCCCTCTCAAAAGTGATTAGCTCCTAGAAAGCTCAAAGAACTGCAACTCACAAAATATCTATTCAGAAACTCTCCCAATTGAGCAAATATTCATGGATTCTTTGTCAGAATATTCAACAGAACTTCTGCAGAAAACCAGGCTTTCAGAATCTTTTGTCTTCCCATTTTCTCCAAGGAAATACACTGTAAAATATATGTCACAGTAATGACCAGTAATTACTTATACGAAACATCAGCTTTCACTAGAGCAACCCTCCACTCTTTTGAGTTTACTTCCATCTTTATTTAGTAAACATTTACATAATAAATAGTGTTCATGGACATTCAGATTTATTATGGTTATATCACTTTTCCTTGCAACAATAATGAAGATTGATTCAATCTCAACAGCATTAGCCCCTTGCCAACTGAATACCGTGTTGTTCTCATAAGTCAGTAAGAAAATTCTTTATGGTGGTGCTGTTTGCCATTCCACTTTCTGAAATATTGGCTTTCATAAAACACAGTTTATTCATTTATAGTTAAAGGATCTCTTACACTGAAGAATCAAAAATGATGGGGAAAAAAACCAGAAATAGTTTTTCTGCTTCTTTGAAGGATCATCTTGTAAGTTATGAGCATTTCTCTGCTAAGAGCTCTAAAGGGTTAAATAATTTATCTTCTCAAGTGCTCCTGAATTAAATGTCACTTTTCTCATTCAGGTCATGCAGTATCAATATCATCAAAACTACAACATGCACTCAACAGTGCATTGCTAATGATTGCAATCATTACAATCATCTTCACAAAGCATCATGTATGGGAGAAGTGGCTGTGCACCACAGCTTTCAGAATGAACAGGAGGTCCCTTTTCTGTCTCTCTCTTTTAAACTCTAAGAGGCATGTATCCATCTGCTAAGGTATTTAAGGACAGAGTAGATTTTTTTGTTTCAAACATATTTCTCCCTGCGGGGATCATCAAACACTTGGATTCAGTGCTAAAATGGAAGTATTTATCAAGTTTCCCTCCTGGACTTAGATCATCATTAAAACTATTTCCAACTATTTTAATTATACTTTCCTAGCTGAACCTTAACCACATGACTAAAGCACCACCCACTTCAGTCTATTCTGCTTTCTCAGGATTTGAAGAGTAAGGGCTAAACTATGCATTCATGTTTGACAGATCAGGGTGAATACAAGCACATCCTAAAATAAAACATGTGGGCATAATACTGTAGATGTTTGAGCTTTACTAAAAAAGTGTTCCCAAACCACCTTTAAACCTTTCACTGAAATTCACTGATAACAAGAATTGAATAATTCTGACAAAGCTGGCATATGATTTATGGCATACGCATGATATGGCATATGCAAAATACTATCATATGTAGGAATCTGCATATGACAGTATTTTGAGATCACTAACTAAAAAGATTGGACAAGAACAGTGAAAGAAAAAGAAAGCAAACAGTGTGG
This sequence comes from Nestor notabilis, assembly GCF_000696875.1. NCBI lineage: Eukaryota > Metazoa > Chordata > Aves > Psittaciformes > Psittacidae > Nestor > Nestor notabilis. Next base: position 19,877 of record NW_009916578.1, on the reverse strand, counting down.
CTGATATTACTGTAGCATATTAATTAGACTATGATGACTTTTCAAACTATTAAATGAAGAGCTGATTATGTTGTCATACTGTGTCTTTCATGAAAGACCTAATTGTAAAATTGCCCAGTATTTATTTTTATTTATGTAACTGACATTTTTAAAACAGGTTGTTTAATTATGTGTTGGGCAGAGGTTTACATCTTACTGAAGATATAAACCGAGTGTGTCCTTTGTACTGCAATCAGGTGATTCGTGCCAGATATATTCAGTTCCTCAAAAAATATTGAACAGTTGTACCAAGGAATGCATCTGTCAAGGAATATGACAAAAAGCCTTTGTTCCAGTCTGGAATTCTCTGCAGGGATCCCTGTCTAGCTCAGCTGCCTTCCTCTGCACATGTTGTTTCTATGCTGTTCTTCGAAATACAACAAACCATATATTGTATTAAATACTGTTACAAAGTACATTGGAATCTATTAATATAACTGTCCTGACAGGACAGAAACTATTCCTTTTTCTCAATGAGCAGAGAGGACAAATCACACATGGGAAATAATTTCTGTGCCTTCCAGAAAAGATTGGGCCTAAAACTGAACAGATGAAACCTTTAAATAATTGACTGAAAATAAAAAGTAATCTCAGTACGAGTTTAAATTTTGTAGTCTTCCTGATATCCCAATTATCTTCAGTTTTAAGTTAAAATACCTTTCTCTATCTCCATATAATTTTGAAAGGTGGAAATAAAAATATTTCTCAGCTTGATTTCTTGCATTTTTTATGCATTTCTAAATCCATCCTTTCAAAAGCCAACAGAAATACCTGTCAAAATATTCAAGCTTCAAATATACCTTGCCTATTACATATGGTCTCTACCTGCGAAGATCAAAAGCAACACAGTGAAAGCGAATCATGAAAGCTCAACTTTAAAGAAAAATTTTTCGTTTGCTAGCTTGAGATTATTTTAAGTTCTTGGTATGATTCCAATACTTTCAGAAGACTTGTCAACAGCATGGTAGACATATGCAACTTAGATTAGATAAGAGCTGTGAAGATGTAGCAAGAGCAACCTTGAACATACCAAGAACCTAAAGTACTTACTGAAACCGTTAGCCTGGGCTGATGTTCATGCTGTCATGTCTTCACTATTACCAAAATAAATTAGCTTATGGCTTGGTTATGTAAACTTACTCCTGCAGCAAGCAGAACTTTGGACAGGGATGGGAGCTTAACAAAACACAAGGGAGTTTTTCAGAATTTTTAGAATTACACACAACTGTAGAACCTACACTAGAAGAAGGAGTAGTTTGCTATTACTAACATTGTGTTTAGTAGGGTGGTTACAAGTACTGATAGATACAAATGGTTATTTTTACTGGTAAACACAAAATGTCAGGCACAAGAAATATATCTATAATGCTCCTGTTGTAACTATGCCCGGCCATATACAGGCTGATCTAGCTTTAAATAGCTGGATACAAACCAATGCTGTTGGGATGACAACATACTTAGCAGCTTCTCTGGATTTTGCTGCCAAATGACTTAATTGCAAGCGCAACTAGTACCTGTAATTATTATGGTTGCGTGTAGATGCAGAATTGTACTCAGGTCAAGACTTAGCTTCTATTTACTGCACTCAGCATATTTACCAGTATAGTTTTTGATATTTATGATGAAATACTGTTTATTATGCATACTGAGTAATACATTTGTTTACAAGCCTAAAGCCTGGAAGAAAACACTCAGATATTTATCATCTCATATTAAAACTATGCCACTATGGTTGTCTCTGCTGCTCCTTCCTCCTCACACTCCTTCCCTGCTCCAGCATGGGGCCCCTCCTACAGCAGACTCCTCCGCAAACTTCTCCAAACTCTAACCAGATATTTATGTAAAATATTTTTTTTGTCACAGTGTACTTACACTTCTATTAAATATGAGTGAATATGTAGTGCCTGATATCAAAAGTGATACCTGAGCACAAGAGCACTGTTCCAGTTAACAAACAGAATACAAGCAGAGCAAATACCAGATTACTGTCTATCTAAACACACTCAGAAACTCATAAACTTAAAACAATGAGGCATTGATTTTCTCCTGTCTCTTTGTTCTTTCAAAGGCATTGAATTCATGCAATACAAACAAATACAAAATAAATACATTTCAAAATACTACCTGCTTGCACAAATTTAAAATAAAAAATTAAATAGATAATAAAATTGCATTTGGTCCCCCCCTCCCCAGATCAGCTAATAGCTTGAGTGGCCATATTATTTCCTTCAGATGGTATTCCCATACCTCAGACTCTTGGCATGCCTATTACTGTGCTCAAGTTATTCCCACTTATTACAGACCTAATGCTATGGATGTATCTACTGCTATTGATGCTTTTACTAGAAGAATATTTTGAACATAACCTGCTGCTATAAGGGCTGTTAACAAATACCTGCTTGAAGAAAGCAGTTTTGGGGATAAAGAAAACCCCAGTTTATGCTTCCCTCAGCTGCCCCATCTAAAAGTTGGACCAGCATTCAGCTGGCCAGCTTTGGGACTGACCTTTTACTTTCTCGTGCAAGTATTTCCTTCATGGTTTAGAAATCCAAAAGAATATGAAAATTATCCAATATGCAGTTGAGAGACAGATGATAGAACAGGAGGAATATAATCAGTACCGCCCTCAGCTTTATGGAAGGGAGTTACTAATGAATTTGCAATAATTAATCCCTGGAAAAACCTGTTAAATAAATTCATTACAAAATAGTGGAGCAGAAGGCCACTGGTAGTGGAGCAAATAACATTATTTACTGTATTGTATTCTAGATAGAAGTTAAATGCTTTTCAAGACTTTGCAAAAGAGCCTTGCTTTAGACAGCAATTTGAACTGCCTAGAGACAGTTTCCAAAACTGTGATTTAATTTTTTTATTTTTTTATTTTTAATTTAAAACTAGATTCCCTGACACAATGCAACAATGTCAATCCATGCTGTACAAAATTCCTTGTGAAGCAAAACACACCCAGGTATCATCTTTAAATTCTATCTACTGGTATGTGAAAATATTTTCAGAAGCAAAACAAAGCATAGTTTTATTCCCAGAAGCACTGGCACCTTCTTGGTTGTTCCCATGTTAATTGGGTCCAAATTCTACAAAGCAGTTACAAGTACGCACTTTAACTTTTGAACAGACACATTCTAGTTCCAGCTGAATTCATATAATTATCCCCCAAATTAGTCAATAGCATCAGCCAGCCATACTCAATGAAGTTCTATTGATGAAAAAATTAAATGTGCGTGCAAACATGAAGTAGACTAAAAAAAAAAAAGAATATGTAAACATCAACCTGGAAAGAACAGCTCCAGAAGAACAGAAATCATGAAGACTGACAAAAAGCAATAGATCACATCTGCAGCAAACGTCACCTGACTTTATTCCAGTTTGCCGTTAGCCTGTGGGGGTTTGCTGAAGCAGGAACTGCTCTTTATTTGTTGACCAGATAACACATACAATTCTAATATTTACTGTATCTTAATGAAGCACTGTTAGTCATAAACTTCATAATAAATACATATTTTATGATTCAAGCATTATTAATTTAGAAACAATTTGTAAGTACTGAAGTACTGCAATTTTTAATGGGAAAGCTCTTTTTGACTGTTGAAGTACTTTTTTGCGCACTGCATTTAAAATAGGATGTTTCATGCAAAAGTTACTCATGCAAAAGAACTCATAAGAACATAAGATAAGAACTCATTGTGAAAAAAACCCCCACCTTTCATGTAAGTAAATCTGAAAGATTCCTACTGACTAGTTAATTTTCTGGACAAGATGTATGTCATAACTGAAATAGGGGAAAAATATGTTTACAGGAAGGGGGGGAATTTCAGGACTTTAGCCTGAAATTGAACAGAAACTGAAGTTTAAGGGCATGTAGGGGGCATCGCTGAGATGCAGCTCATGGAGAAAAACATCTAAAAAGAGGTCCAGTTAAGGGTATCTTCACTGTAATTTTGGTCTCCTGTGGCTCTGGCTCAACCTCAGGCTGTGTTTCAATGGACTGTTGATCCTAAGAATTTAAAGCCATTTCTGGCACCTTGTATTTCAGGAGGGTTCTCTTGCATTAAGATGGACATTTTCCTCTGCAGTCCTGTTGTCTGTCATTTCTGAAGTAGAAATAAAGAGATACAGGATGTGTAGGAAGACTGTGAAACAATAAAAGGACCTATAACAGGTGAAATAAAAGTTCTAAGTACAGTGTCCCCTTATTTATTGCTGAGCTTCTGCCCACATAATTGTTGCAAATTAAGTAGCTGTTTTATTGAAATTCTCTCAGAATCTCATATCTACTTCTGTGTTTAAAATATATCAGCTTGGTAAATAATGTGATATGCAATTCAAGAGATGCTTGCTGTTTAATTAGACAGGGGTTATGCTCTTTTTTTCTAAAGCACCCAGCCAATCTGCTGCTGAATTCAGTATCCGTGCCATTCATGGTATTTATAAATATTTGTTGAAACCACATCCTCATAAAACACTCCAAGAAAATCCTAGGTTTAAATGACTTCCTGAGCAAAGTAACAAACAGTCTGTGACTGGACTTCCATATACAGAAGTGCTTTTTGAAACTGTGCTGACATGAAGTGAAAGTGAACTAGAAATAACCAATTTTAAGACCTCCTCTGAGATTTGTTCTTTGACAATTGACAGAAAGCCTGAGAAATTAGCATTTTGGTAAAACCTTTGTTTGTTTAAGATGCCTCTTAGCCAAAGAGACTGTCTGTTCAAAAGGATTAACCTATTGACAATGACTTTCTAAATCCAAACTCATTGAATAACAAGTACTGAATGTGTTTACCTTCCTAATGCACCCACAATTCACAATGAAGCAGGCTTTCTTGAAAAGGTCAAAACACACGAAGAGCTGAATTTCAATAGGAAAACATGGAAAAATTTAGAGTTTAATAGAATGGAATTCATTTTATACAAGAATTGGTGGGATTAAATGCATTTTTGGCTATCTAAATGGATAAAAACATTTTAAAAATTATTTTGAAAGACTACCTTTGCAGGCCTGTTAGGTTTACCTGATCTACATTCAATTGAATCAAGTTGATTATTCACCATAAGGCATACTGAAGAGATAATTATTAAGATAGATCACTTGTCATACATGGAAACATTTTTTCAGGTAAGACTAAAAGTGCAAATGAAGTAGTTTAGATTGGGTAACTGTGAGTAGGTTGCAGATATTATAATATGAGAACTATATATATATGGAAGAGAACATTTTTATAGAACAAGGTGAAGAATGTGATAGAATCAGAATAGAACATTGTGCCTGTATGAATAAAATCTTCACCATATTATAAAAATCTTAGCTTCCCTTGAGTACTTTTGACTAAATTATGCATGGAGGTTAAAAGTAATGTTTAAAATGTGACTCAGACACCAAATTCAGGTGTGGTTTTAATGCACATACTCTTGGATAAGTAACTCGTGTTTGCAAGCAATACTTAAGCACTTAATTCACTATGACACTTTTGAAAACGTTTCCTCAAATCTGTATTTTTGTAGATTTAGGCAGCCTCTTTTTTCAAGACTGCAACCCTTCACTACAGAATACATCTGTCAGGATGTTTAGATCTCATCCTGCACCATCATGGTTGGATCATGAATTCTGAACTACCCTGAATTAACTGAATCTGTTCAGCATTTTATGGTGCTAACAGTGATGACACTTAAGGACATGTCAGGCTTGCAAAATTGGCAAGGATATGAGTCCCTAAATGGAACTGTTTTGAGGTTAGTCAATACTGGAAGGATTTAATGACCTGTACTGTTAAGTTAAGAAACAGTCCCCTAGCTACAGACTATTTCCTTAACTTGATACCCTAATCACCGAATGATGTCCACATTCCACATTGCATTATGAATATGAATTATAATTTTGCTATCTCGTCCAGAAGATTCCTTTTCTGGCGGATGAAGACATGACCTCAGTCCTTCAATCTTTCTTACTCCTGTGTCAAATAGCAACAATAAAATCCATACAGAGTTTTCTGCTATTGGGAAATACCAAGTAGTATAGCATGCAGCATGACATCGCATCGTCTTGATTAAGACAGGCTACTGCAAGAGTAAGTTTAGCCTCTATCTTGGGGATTTTTTATTTGTATTTCTTTTTTCTTCTTCTTTTTTTTTTTTTAAAAAAAGAAATTTAGAATCTGTTTTTCCTCAAGCTCTTAAGTTAAAGGAATAAAAAAAGCAACCTGCAAGCTTCAGCTTGCTGGCAGTTATTTTTCTGTTGCAGAACAGGACTTTCTGGAGTACAAATAAAATACACTTATGTTTCAAACAGAGTTTTCTTAAAGGTATCCTAAAAAGACAAGGCACTTGAGAACCAGTGATCACCACGTCAGTTAAGCCTCATCAACACTTATTACAACTGGAAGGAAAAATTCAGTGATGCTTTGTCCTGCATTCTTATGCTACCAAAAGACTACATTTCACTGCAACCACCTACATTCCTGTCACGAAGATGATGGAGTAAACATGACAGAAACACTTATTAACGTGTTACTGAAGGTTTTTAAATTTGACAAAGATGAGCATAATAGCAGAACATGGACAAAAAGTCATCATTATTGTTTTACTAAATATATGCCACAGTGCCCAAAGAGATAAGAACGGTAATGATAAAAAATTAGAATAAAAAAGATGAATGAGCACCTTATTTCACTTATAGGCATACAGTAATGAAATATGACATAGCAGATGACCTCATTAAAATTGAAGCAGTGTTCAGTTGTAATAATAATTCAATATTTTTGAAAAGGAGCTTGAAATGAAGCTCGTGCGTCTGTGTATATACTACTACATGTACATAGTTAATCACAAGTATGCTCTTCAGGATATGGAATGCCAAATAAGTTGGGAAGAAGAGCTCAAATGAGAGTGTTATGTGGAACTCATATATTTTCTTGTTTTGAAGCACAGAAACCTGAAGTTTTATATGCAAAGCGGGTATTGTGTAGAACAAGCTCTGAAATGTAAACTGCTCAAATAATCAGACTGAAGCAGCCTGATTTTCAGGAATGTGATTTGGAAGACAAAAGCTAAAGATGTAGAAGATGACTATTGCAGTGTTAATGTATGTGAGCGGCAGTAGATCATTCAGAGTACTTCAATCAAAGCATGACTTTCTATTAATACCAGTGGAGACAAAGAGAGAAACTTAATATATGGTAATGACAATAGAAGGAACAGATTTAAAAACTATTCTTAGCCATGAAGCAGAAGGAAAAGACAATGTAATAAACCTGTGCAATACATGTTTGAGAACACTGCATCAGTTTCCCCTATTATCTGGAGACCCACATCCAATATAGAAACTCTTAAGACCCTTCCAAAGTTCTGAATATCAAATTGGATAACTATTGTCAGGGGAAATGCTTATGATGATTCCTGATGTTGCCACACACAGTATCACTGTTTTTCGTTCTTCAAAATTATGCACAACTATCAGGTGCAATTTTGATGCAGTCAGTTTCCAGTATTAACCATAATTATTAGACAAAATGAAAATATCTGTAGCTCTTTTAATTATATACTGATTGGCATGTGCCTAATACTATGTAGCTGGAAAAAGTCCATAAACTAATTTATTTACCGACAACTGCATTCGCACATAGTCTCACGGACACCAACATATATATGGCCTATATATGTTCAAAGGTCTAATTCATGAGGAACTGTGCCCAAGTTTAAAGTGAAATCTATTTAGGCTAGTATGCTCTTTTTATATGACAACTTTCATTAAAAATATAGTTTTTGAACACTGGATTTGAAAAACAAAGGGTTCGGGAACGCAGCTTTGGAAAAAATATTTATCTTTTAATTATTTTGTTTAAACCTAATATCTAAAAAGTACTTGATTGAGTGTTTCCATTGCAAAAAATCACCATAATGCTGTAACTCTATGGCATTTAAAGTAAAAGTCAGTAAACAAGTTATGGAAATTAAGCATATTGATTATAATCTAAATGTTAGAAGATAAATATAATTAGAATAAAGACTGTTTAACTTAAAGAATGTGTTTATGTGCATGTTTAATTTCCCTCTTCCTATTACACTGATTGTATATTTGAGGTAGGTTAGCATCATTTTAGATCCAAGAATTTTTTTTTTGTATTTTGTTGCTACATCAAAATAAAAATGTTTTCTTTTAATTTAAAACCAGTTTAATCAATTAGAAAATATCTTCTGTGCTTGTCAGATGAGAAATGTTTTTCAGTAGTTGTAGAGCTAGACAAAAGGATTAGAATAACCTAACAAAATAATGAAGAAAGGATTTTGTTCTACTGGGTGGGTATTTTTCTTCTTTTCTGTGTGCATTTAAAAACCTGTATGTATGGCCCTTGTCAGACGACTGTTTTACAATTACTATTTTAACAAAATCCTCCTCTGTCAGACTTTTGTTTATTTATGATAAATCAAACAGAAACATGAAGCTAACATGCAGTGTTTCTGACCCATTGGGAGCTGTACTGCACATGCAAGAGAGCATTTAGAGCAGGTCAAATCTGTGACACAGTTGAATGTGTTTACTTTTTCCTCACTTTCCTGAAATGATTCAATGTCATTTTCACTTTATTTTGCTTTTCTAGTATGCTAGATCAGATAAAACAATGTTGAAGTGGAGTGTCAGTGGTGAAGGTCATGCTAGATATTAACAGTCATACTGCAACCAGCTGTTCACCACTTGAGGACATACTGTCGTCTTCTGTGCACATGTAACCCTCTATCTTCTACTCTTCTAACTGCTATGAGATAAAGAGCAAACCAAGTAGTTACAAAATACTTCAGCTGCAAAGACTTCTAACTTCTGATGGCACACAAGTTTAACCTCTATGCTAAAAAAAACCCTCTTAAAATAAACTGTGCTTATTTGTTTTATACAGGTGGGACTTAGGTAAGTTAACGGTGCTTATGTTTGTGTTTCTACACCAATGCAAGAAATCTAAAAAAGGGAGATGTCATCCTCAATACTTGGGTTTAAATGAGGGTATTAGCATAATAGGCACATCAGACACTTGTTCAAAAGAAAATAACGACTTGAAAACCCTATATCCGCAAACATTCTACACAAATAACAGAGCAAATCACTCTGCAGCAGAAGTGCTCTGTGCTAAAAAAAGCTTAGGACCAAGTAAAAGAAATAGGTTACAAGGATTTATATCAAAGATTCAAATTCCAAGCTTAAGTAGAAAGAAGATTAGTATTAGATCTATAATAGTGACAACTTGACCAGGTGCAAAGAGACTGTGAGATGCTAAGGCAGATTGAACTGCAAGGGCAGAAAACAGAGCAGGATCGAGAGACTGCAATTATTTTTAGGCAGACCAGGTAAATGTCACAAACAGGTTTTGGTTCTCACATCAAATTCACTTCCATGAAGGACACATTTTTCGCAGAGAGAAGTACCAGGTTTTTCTTATGCAAAACAATGCTTGTGCTCTTTGCTGTCCTGGGCCTCTCAGGGGCCATTTTCCTCCCATATTTGGAACTCAGGAATTAAGCTTTTTCTGACTTGTGTGACTGAATACTGCTAGAGGCAAGGCACACTCCACAGACAACAATTAAAATTACAACTGAAAACCTGCTGTAACTGTACTCTGACATAGGAGAAGAAAAATGACATCTAAGGAAAGCTTGTGAGTGACGACATGGGAATAATAGTTCTTTGGGTGGGATTTAAAGTAATGAGTCACTGAAACTTGGGTTCAAGCTGAAGTTGTAGCCATATTCTGGCTACATTGGATATTGTTATCACCTCCAGATCTCAGTTAACATACGGAAGGGAGCTCAACAGCATACAAATTGGCTAGTAAGAGAATAAAATCCATAATAAGATGATCTTACTTCCCAAGGATGCTAGAAGAATATTTTGTTATAGATGAGGTACACCTCTATGCACTCCACTGAAAATTAGCTATACTGTTTTACATTCATGATATTGTTTCAAGTACATAGAATTGGTTAGAAGGTGTAAATCATTGACTGCTTTGGATTGTTTTATCTAATCCTTTACAAATATATTAGTCACATTGTAAAATAAAGATGTAATTTCCCTTTCTCAAACCCTAAGTCTTAACATTATGTAAATAGACATCTGCTCTTTAAAACACAGCTAGAAAACAACCCACATTTACTACAGGATAATGTAGGATTAAAGGGTACTGTAACATAATTTTGCTTTTACTTTATTTGCTCAGCAACATCAAGGTCTAAAAACACTGAATTTCACTATGACTAATGCTGCAATTAATAGTTCTCTTCAGACCGTAGGTACCACAGCAAGAACCAATGTACAGCAAATTACCACCGTTTATATAGTCGTATGTTTAAGGTAGCTATCGCCTTTAAAACAAAAGCCTCCAATGTGATCTGATTATATAGATGTAAAATATCAGAAACATAAGGACTCACGGAAAATGCAGTTGAACAAGAACACTTGACTGCAATCCAGCTATCTCAATCAGGTAGTGAGGAAACACGTGTCTGTAAGTGCATGTTTGCAGGTGTATGTGCTTTGAGCTCACACCTGCTTATCTTACTGTAGCTGTTTTGCAGTGCAATGGAATTTTTCCACTTTTTTGCTTTTCCCCCAAATTAAGTGGGAATACAGTATCTATAATATTTGAAATACTTGATTGGCCAATAAATATTTGTTAAATTATATGACTATGGTCACATGAATGTTGATAGTTGTCTATTGTAAATCAAAATCTAAGATTATAGTTTCAAATATATAATCATTATAGCATAAGATCTTGTGTTTCACACATTGTAATTGAAGACAGCAAATACCTTAAGGTGCTCATGTGGGCGGTATTTACTTCCAGTATAAAGCACAAAAATTTGTAAAAGGGTATGTTATGGGAAGTGATACTCAAAAGCCCTGAACCTCTAAGCAAAATTTACAGATATGGTGGAGGTGTTGCAAAGACGGAAGCAGTCTTTTAGAGATTATGATGACAGAAAATTCCCAAGAGAGAACAATACACAAATTCAGACAGATTCTGAAGTTCTTAATCATGGGCAAACTGCAAACTATTTTAGGTGATACTCCTGTCTGAAGGAAGATGTTTGTAAATCACTGTAAAAATTGAAAGATCTCCCCAATAGCTATATTTCTACATGCTACTGAAATGGTATCAAGGTTTCTAAACTCAAGATCAAGAAAAGTACTATTATAATTTGAAGGTTCCATGCAACCACAGAGAACAAGGCTGCTTGTTTTGTTACAATACAGTTTTTGATACATTTGGGATAGCAGGAACATAAACAAAAAATAGAAACTGCTCATAATTCTTGACATTATCATGCATATGCAGCAAAACCAGCTCTCCAGTCTATTATTTATTTCACTTTTCCCTGGACAGAATGCAGACCATGCAGCTTTCCAAACACAGCAATATTGCATGATAGACAGAAAAAAGTAATTTTTATCTACTGCTTTCAAGAGATGGGACTTTAACCTAATATGCAAGGGATTGATTCAACTGAATATGAGATTTTCTTTATTATATCCAGAAAAACTACATGCTTATTTTGAGGATAGGTCAAAATTGTTTGAATTCCTTGAGGGGCTTTGGATTTTTGAATGCTATGTCCAAGAATACAAATGGAGATAGATCTTGAAATAACTATTTTTTTTCCTTGCATTTCAGATGGTAAGAGTAAGCAGCATAAGGCCAAGTATAGATCTCGTTTATAGAGGTTTTGTCAATACCAGAGCATAGGTTTTAAAGAGTGGTTATTTCTGATAAAGAAACCAGATGAAAAGACATATAGCCAAAAACTAAAAAAAATAAAAAAATCCTATCTTAAGTGTAAAGCAAGAAGGCAGATAAGTAACCCACTTCTAAAACAGTATGCAGCAGTTGTACACCTCTCTCTTTCTTCAGTCTTGGAGCTCCAATGCATTTAGCACATTTCTTCGAGTACTGGAGCAGTATCTTTTAAACTTTGATTTATAACCTCTAAACATTTAATGAGAAGGGTAAGGTCCTGCATTTATACATTCTGAAAGCAGCTCTGGTTTTCTTTCTTACTTATTATATTATTGACAATAAGAAACAGAAAGCACTTGGTACGTTTTTTTCTTACATCAGTTAAGGATGTAAATTCTAATTGTGGCCTGAAGTCTTGCTGAGACTCTTGCACTTCTTTGTGTGTTAAACTATTTGAAACTAAGTGTCTTCATGAAAAATACAGCACTTTACAATGGAAATTCATGGCGTCTTCTGATGTTCTTTCCCAGCCATTGTCCTTTCATACAGCCTTTAAGATACGTAATAAAAGCCTAGACCAGAACAGAGTAAGCCTACACAACATACAGGTTGTCTTTAAGAGACTTCTTTTTTTTTTTCTGTAAAATGGTAACATCAGTGTATTTTATGAATGGCTATTTCAGCCCAGGTCTGAGCAAAGTAAATGCTATGTTTCACAATTACTAAAAGCATTTCTTCAGTAAGTCGTAGAAGTACAATGCAGTTGTCAAGTTCCAGGGTCTTGCTCTTCTCTTATATTTCATTTACAACAGGATTTTAGAGAGCAGAGGACAACAGTTGCATGAAAACAGTTTTGGTCTTAGCAATATTTCAAAAAGTAAAATCTACAAAACAAGCCTCTCCTCCACCCCAGCTGAAAAGATCATTCAAACAAATCACATTAGAAGCCCAAAAATGGAGCTTTACACAGTGCTGCTTATTGGCACTGTGCAGCTGGCACCACTGAAGGAACTGCAAGTGCAATCCCAAAGAGGCTGAAAAATTCTCATTCCAGACTGTGTAATTATTAACCAGTTATTCTAATGGTAATCACCACACTACAAGTGACACATAAAAGGACATTATACTTTGATATAAATCACAAAATACAAATTAATTTAAAACGGATGCTGATAGGAGTTTCCTTTATGGTTGCACAGCAGTCAGAAAATTGTGGCTACTATATTAAACAAAACAGCATACAAACTGCTACAAACCATCATTCAACTGCCATTGGGAACACAGTGCCTTGCAGTACATCCAGTGACTGAGGCAGGTTATGGTGAAGGTTATGGTGTAGTACGTAACTAGCAATCATGCCTGGGATACCCTGAATATAGGATTAAATAGTCTTAATAGAATATTAATAGAATTAATAAAATAGAATTAAATAGAATTAAATAGTTTTAATTCTACTGTATGAATGTGTCTTTCTTGACAAGCCATTTTGAATAACTTTGGGTGAAATGTGTCTAAATTCAGATCACTTTTTCTCCTTCTAAATTAATCTTCCATATAGCAGAACACAGCATACCTACTGTACTTAAAAGGTTAGAGAAGAATAAAAAATACTGAATTACACCTTTCTCTGCACTTCCTGTCTTCCTTGCCAAAGAACCAAAATTCCAAACCAAAGCAAGCTGGTCTTAGTTGAAAATTCATGAAATAATTTTCCTAGCAGTCACTCACTCAAAGCCTACAAATTCAAGGGAATATCAATTCTCTGCCTAATTCTGAACAATGCATCCTCTCCAGTTTAGAGACAAGGATGTTGTGCGGGACAGTGTCAAACTTTGCACAAGTCCAGACAGATTATACTGAAAGGGACACTACAAATGTTTGTTTTCATATGGACCCAATATATCTATCGCAGCTTTTTATTGTATGCTAAACTTTGTAAATAGGATGAATTTTAAAGTAATCAAGTACCTGAATTTTCTAAGACTGTTTTAGGTGCCAAGATAGAGGTCTAAAATACAGTTTTAATATTTCACAATTGACATAATGGGTTAGCAAATGAGAGACACAGATATTTCAGACTTCACTCATTTGCAGTACCATAGCAAGGATTCCAGCTGCTGAGCTATTTAGGTATCAAGAAACTCAGGTCCTGGCCTCCAGGCAGGAAACTAATGAGCTTCTGGACACTTTACAATTCACTAAAACACAGTTTCCCCGAGGAATTATTCTTATGAAGCCAAGGCCCTGCTGATCATCCCTTTTTGCCAATTAAATCAAAATGACCACTTAGAAATACACAAAAGAGATTTCTATGAGAAGGAAATGGAATTTATATTTCACAGCATGAGCAGTAAGAATAAAGAGAGTAGACCTAGCAGGGATAGGTTATTCTTTCACAGACATGGTGTACACAGGTCAGTAAACTGCAGGAGAATATATTATTTTCTGTAGTTCAGCAGAAACTCAAAATAAACGAAGCAGGTACTTACAGCCTTCACTTTCTGGTATTGACTTTTTGTGGACACAACGGTTACTGTACTGTGTAATGCAGTTTGCATCCCTATCATCATTAGATTCCACGTTTCAAATGCTTTTGTTTCAGATGCTGAAATAAGTACCATCTTAAAGGGCAGGACATCTACACAGTACCTTGATTTATAAGACTGAGGAAGGAAGGAAGATTTGATTTAGCAACAAAAGTTCCAGCTGAGATGCTCCTTACAGCACTGAGAGTACCAAGCACTGAAATAAATAGAACAATTTCATTTAAAAGAAAGTTTAGATTTCAAACTTGCCAAACCATTATGAGGGTCAAAACAATTAATTAGATATTCATTTTGAGTACAATCTCTTACTTACTATGAAGTATCTGAAAAAATGAAACTCAGTAACTTTGAGGAAATCATAAACCTGTTATGTCATTTATCTGAACATAAAAAAGCATTATTATAGTGGCAGACAAGGCATTCTTACATGTGACCAAAAATTCTATTAAACACATTTTTTATACACGGTATAGTTTTGTTAGCATGGCAATATGACGTCCCATATGCTTTGGAAGCTACTATATTATCTATTATTAGATTTGCAAAGGGTATTATTTAAAAAGTTTACATTCACGGCTTCTAGAAAACAGGAAATAAGCTCAAGATGGAAATTCAGTGAGTTTGTGAATTATGCACAGAGGTTTTCAAAGCATTGCTCAGCAACTGTATAAACTATAGAAGTGACCATAAATAAACTCCATGGTTCTCCTAATCCCTTTTCTACAGTGCACAAATAACTACATGCCTCTTCTCTGTTCAAAGTAGGAATCAGAGCAAAAAGTAGGAGCAATATTGATCAAATCAGAGTTTTAAAAGCTTCCTTGTTTCAGACATTTATTGGTGCTGTGACTAATTTGCTGTATACTAATAAAAGCTAGCGTTAAGAAAAATTTTAGCTAAAGGAAGGAAAAACTTAGCAACATTATTTCATCATCATAATTTTGTTACAGGTTATTTAAAAGTCAGTTGAAATCCTGATTAGCCCAGGCCCATGTGATGAATTGATTATATTGACATTTTCTGATGCTTCCTTCCAAAATTTCACACAGGACTGAAACAATCATGTCAGACTTGCTCTCTAAAACTGGAAAGTTCATTACACAAGTTGTTCTTGTACAAATGCTATGGATTTGCCAACATGTCTGACCTCATGAGATTTCAATCAGTGAAAAACTGCTCTGTTTCATTATCTGATCCAACTCTTCAAAACGCTTAAGACACGGTGGCATGGGTTGTCTAAACATAGGTTAATTACTCCATTGCTTTGTTCATTATCACTTGTCTAGTATTTATTTCTTACAATATTTGCCCTAGGAATGATGCTCATTTGTGGAAGTTTTTGTGTGAAGTTTAATGCAAGAATTGCATTAAAAGAAACTGTGACAGAGCTTCCCTGCTACTTCATGCTTTGTTTTATTTTTGCTGATAAATAAGAGAAATAGTGATTAGGCAGTGAGTGAGCCCAAACAACTGCTGAGTGAAGGGAAGTAATTAATGTTTACTACTTTAAAGACTTTCTGGGCTGCACTATGTGTAGCATATTAATGGAACACTTTGTTTTGAATCCAAGGGGTAAAAGCAATTCCAGCATAAAAAAGATGTAAGGAGTTTACAGAACACACAGAAAGTAGTAAAACAGTAACATAAAATCATAGCTATTACATAAGTCTACAGACTTCAAGTAGTGTTGTTTTGTATTTAAATGCAATGTACTGAGTACTGGAAACTGCAGTAGAGATTGTCCATCAGTATGTCCATTGTGGAAACAGAAAAGCCAGATTTTCATTCAGCTTAAACTTTCCAGTTTCATAGTGGCTGCTACCTTTACAATGTGTACAGTTATGAAGTATTATCTGGATCTCTCCTCTCATTCTTTAAGGAGATTAGATGAAAATAACCCATTTTGTCTGGGACTCCTGTAAAGCTACCGCAGCTGTTCAGAGCAAAGGGAAAGTGAGATTTGCAAACACTTTCAGTTCTGTGAAGGCATGTTTTAGCGTTTTAAGTGACCTGTGGGTATCCAGGAATAGAGTTTGTGCTCTGAGGAATCTGGAGGCTTCAGCTTTTAAAAGGTAGAAATATTTCCTGATTTATTTGAGAGCTAGAAGTCACATTGCGCAAAAATCTCAGAACTATTCCTGTTATCGCTTTGTTAGAGAAAAATATGTAAGACAGGAGCAGAAGAGCATGAAGCTCTAACTCATCAGGCCAAACATATAGCAAGCTAGAAGGCAGAGCTCAGGTCAAAAGCCTAAAAGAAATGGAAGGCATGGTTGAAACAAAGAGTCCATCAGAAGCCTCAGTTCTACTTTTAGGTCCCATGATGAAAAAAATAGAACTCTTCTGTGGGGTCATATGGGGGACACTTTGTGAAAAGACTGCATTAGGTTTGGATCTGAACAAATCTGTTTCCCTTTAATGCATCTCCTACAGTAATGGTAGAAATGTTTGCAACCTAAAGTACTCTTAGTTCCTTTCAGAATCTACAGAGTGCAATACAGTGGAAACTAAGTATGTCTTAGAGTAATCTGTGCCATGCTTTCAGTGAGAGCTTTTAAAAGGAGCACAGGAGACTTTCTTAAAAAGCACATATGATATTGGAAGCAAAACCTAGATCAACAGAACAGAATATATATTGCACATTGCTTTGGAAATCTGGAAAGGTTTGCAGCATGGTTTCTTCACAGGAAATTTATGAGACCAGCAAGGCTGGTTTCTGATATTGCCAGAACACTTTGCATTGACAGTTCTAATTCTGGGAAGAGAGCTGGTTATGCTCTGAACTGGCATCTAAACTGCAGGTCCAGTGGCTTCTAATCCACACAGACACAAAACAATTATCCTTAAATCCACCAAATGTTACGCAATTTACCTGCATTATTTCACATAATGCAGGTAAAAGGCACTTAGTGCCTTTTTCTTAGCAGTTTAATAACTTTATGGATGACACAGAAAATACTCTAATATTTTCCTGTCTTCCTCTAGAAAGACATAATTAAAGCCCAGTTTCTTTAATCTCTGAAAAGTAATTAAATTGGTATGCAAAGAGATGTTTAAATTTATCCTAAATTTTAAGCAATGTAATGATTATACAACGACTTACCACTAACCTCAAACAGGAAGATTTCTAAGTGATTTAGTCATGAATACAAAATATTATGAATCTAAAAAATATGCTTAATCTATATATTTATTACATGGATGTCAGAAAGAAAAGAAACATGCCTTGACTCATGCACATTTTCTAGGACAGGGAGAAGTATGGAATGAATTATTAAAGTCCATTTAAGTTAATTTCAGTAACGATTAAGAATTACAAACAAACTCAATATTTTATATGTCAATAAGCTCAATACTGTTAAACCAGTGAAATAACAATGGTAAAAAAGACTCTCACTTCAAAAAGTCAGTATTTTTGAAGTGAGATGTCCAGATTTAATTTATGGTACTGAAAGATGTGGCGCAATAGATCAAGTTATTCTAGCATGTGTTTCCACTTTAACTTTCAAAAATATATGAGTGTGGCAAAATGGCTTAAAGTAACATCTTTCACCAGAAAATTGGATTAAATTCTGAATTACAACACACACAAAATTATTCCAGTTACTATTTTTTGCTATACTTATTGCAAATGACTGTATAAATAATCTTTGGCTTATGCTCAAAAGAAGCATACAGGTTTATAGATATCCTATCTATTAAGTTTGACTTGCATTGTGAAAACAGAATAGGAAAAAAAATTGTACACTGTTCTCTCATACAGTCCAACCAATATTGTGACCCCCTCTAGCAGCATATTCAGAAACTCCTTTAAGAAAATATTTTGTCTTTAAAAATCCACTGCAAAGCTCTACATGGCAATTCAGTCATTATTTAATGGATAAAATGAGCACTCGGGAAATGATCACTCTTTTCATGTCTAAGTGCTCAGAGTAAGTGATAGTGGAGATGACAAAGGAGATAGATATTTCTCTTCCTTAGTAATTTTAGTTTGATAGTAACAGCTTTCCCTAGATTTATGAAATCTGACATCATTAAAATCTCAACATTTCATAATAAATCCTTCAATTTAGAATAGATTCAATAATTGTTTATGTCTTCCTACAGAGGAGTTTAGATATAAACGACACTGAAATTAATTTATGAACTTCACCAGAGGCTTTCTAGCAGAGGCAGGCACTCCAAAGTCAGTGGAGCAATTCCTGACGCAGTAAGCTCAGATGCTGTTTCAAAAAACCCTCAACTGCTCATGGTCCCTGGTATCCTGCACCCATGTCGTTGACCCCTTTAGCCTGTGCTCAGTTAATCTGTGTTTAGGAATAGCTGAGTTCACAGTCAGTAGACCAAATTTTGGAGTGGTTTATCATTATACATGCCTTGTCTAGAGCACATGATCACCCTAAATTTAACATCTTGTGTAAGTCCTACCTCTAGCCCCTCTGTTGTGGTTTAAGCCCAGCCGGTAACTTGGAACCACGCAGCCACTCGCTCAGTCGCCCCTATTCTTCCTTCCCCGCTCCCGGAGGGATGGGGAGGAGAAACTAAGGAATGTAACTCCCACGGGTTGAAATAACAGCTCTCCAGTAACTAAGGTATAATACAAACCACTACTGCTACCAATAATAATGATAAGAGGAATAACAAGGGAAAAGGACACAACCGCTCACCCCCCGCCGACCGATACCCAGCCCGACCCGAGCAGCGATCTGGGCCTTCCGGGTAACTCCCCCCAGTTTCTATACTGGGCATGACGTGCTGTGGTATGGAATACCCCTTTGGCCAGTTTGGGTCAGGTGTCCTGCCTCTGCTTCCTCCCGGCTTCCCCTCCTCCCTGGCAGAGCATGAGACTGAGAAAGTCCTTGGTCAGAGTAAACATTACTTGTCTGGCTTCATCAAAATTGATTCTTCGTCAGGGTTTGAGTAGCTGCTGTACTTGTTGCTGGAGTTGGTGTAGCTGTGGTGCTTGGAGTAGCAGCAGGGTTTGAGTAGCTGCTGTACTTGTTGCTGGAGTTGGTGTAGCTGTGGTGCTTGGAGTAGCAGCAGGGTTTGAGTAGCTGCTGTACTTGTTGCTGGAGTTGGTGTAGCTGTGGTGCTTGGAGTAGCAGCAGGGTTTGAGTAGCTGCTGTACTTGTTGCTGGAGTTGGTGTAGCTGTGGTGCTTGGAGTAGCAGCAGGGTTTGAGTAGCTGCTGTACTTGTTGCTGGAGTTGGTGTAGCTGTGGTGCTTGGAGTAGCAGCAGTGTCTGTTGCTGCCGGGGTTTGAGTAGCTGCTGTGCTTGTTACTGGGGTTGGTGTGGCTGCTGTGCTTGGAGTTGGAGTAGCTGCATTGTCTGTTGTTTTGCCATTAGATTCAGAAACATCTTTTTCACTTTGAAGGCACTGGACAGTGTTGAGCAGGGCTCTGTAGGCACAGGCCAAGCCCCAGCACGTTGCCGCCATTTGGCCCTCTCTGGGATAACCAGGACGACAGCACATCTTGTTCAAGTGGTTTACTAGTTTTTCTGGATTTTGCACTTGTTCAGTGGTGAGGTTCCAAAGCACTGGAGGGGCCCA
>NW_009916577.1:494-1385 GCF_000696875.1 Nestor notabilis | reverse complement strand
CCCCTATATCACAGCACACACACCCCCAGTATCCCACCACCTTCTATCCTGTCCTGCCTCCCACTGTCCCATCCACACCCCCCAGTATCTCATCTTACTCTGCTCCATCCTGCCCCCCAGTATCCAATCCACCCCTGCAGTATCCCATTCCCATCTTATTCCTCTTCCTCTATCCCTATCCTGTCCCCCTCTGTCCTATGTCCTCTCTATCCCATTCCCCAGTATCCCAGCCCTGTCTTTCCCATTCCCTCTCTATCCCAGCCCACCCTCCATCCAAACACACCCCCCACTATAATTCCCCCCACCCTTTCGCACCCATTATGGGCTCCCCAAGCATTATGAGTTTGGGGGTTTCAGCTCTGTGTCTGAACCCCCCATGCCCCCACCCACTGTAGTGCCAGAATTCCTCCTGGTTTTGTTAATTTTGGGTGGGTTTCATGGGGTTTGGGTGGTTGTGGGGGTTGGGAGTGGGTTTCCTCCAGAGGATGTTGGTGTGGGTGGGGATGGGGGGCTCAGACCATGAGCGATGGGACTCTTCCTGGTGGGATTGGCTCTGGATTGTCCCAGCCCGGTCCCCCAGTGCCACCAGTGGGGAAAAGTGTCCGTGTGGGAAACGCTTCCCAGAAGTTCCCAAAGTTTCTCTCGGTTGTGGCAGACATGAGCCAGGGATGGGATGAGCCAGGGCCATGTGCAGGGACATCACGTGAGGCAGCAGTGGGGACACCACGTGCTGCCACCCCCTGGCCACACATGTCCTACCCCAGGCCTGGGGACACTGACACCCTCAGAGGACACAGCCTCACAGGGCACCAAGGCGGGATGTCACTGCCACATGTGGGTGCTCTGCTGGGGCTGGAGGTGGCTGCTGTGGGGTCGGTGGGGCCCTGGTGT
>NW_009916577.1:0-368 GCF_000696875.1 Nestor notabilis | reverse complement strand
TAGTGTAGTGGCCATGGGTGGTGGTTGGTGACCATGGAGTCTCATGGCGACCACAGTGGTGGTGGGGATTATGGCACTGCCATCTGTCCCTGTTGTCCTCCCGTCCTTCCATCCCTTCCTTCCATCCATTCATTCCTCTCTTATGTCTGTCTGCCCTTCCTTCCATCTTTCTTCCCCCTTCATGCCTTCCCACTGTCCATCCTTCCTTTCATCCCTGTGTCCCTCTCCTACTTCCGTCCGGCCCTCCTTCTGTCTGCCCTTCCCTCCATCCCTTGGTCCCTCCTGCCCTTCCATCTGTACTTACATCTGTACGTCCTTCCATCCCTTTCCTCTTTCTTTCTGTCCATCCATCCCCCTCCTCCTCCCAT
>NW_009916576.1:0-2525 GCF_000696875.1 Nestor notabilis | reverse complement strand
GGCGGGAGCACACGGCGCATCGCACCGCCGGGAGCCGGACCCCCCATCCCCGGGTACGGCACCCGCCACCCGTGGGAGCTACAGCCCCAGACGGGGCCCAGGGCACCCACAGCCAGACCCCCGTGTGTTCTCCCGTGGCACCCGCTGAGGAAAGGAGCCTCCAGGACCAAAGCGTGAATCCATGCCCAGGAAAGCTGTGGATGCACATTCAAATGCTTTTATGCATGGGGAGAGCACACTCACCATCCAACACTCCCATTTACTTCCGAGACAAACATCCTCCCTCTCTGGCTTTCTCAAGCTCCTGAAGTTCCTTATCCTGTTCCTTAAGAGCTGCCCATCCTGCTGCCTGCACTGGGAGGCATCACCCAGTCCCCCCATGTCCCAGGGGACCCTTATTTTCCCCCTGAGACCAACCATTCAGCTGCTGCAGGAGATTTTATTCCAAGCAGTTGGTCCAGCATCCTAACTGGGAGCAGACTGGGAACATTCAGTACTGCACTCCCTCTGCTAAGCTTCACATGCCCCTTCCAAAAGGAGCATTTAATAATTAATATTAATGTCATGTCAGATCTCACATATTTATGCTTCCTCCCTAAGCACCTTCCCTGTCCGTCACTCTTCCAGTGGGAAGTGATCCTGCAGGCCAGGCCAGTGCTGCCGGGTGTTCCCAAGCCCTGGTCCTGATAGGGCTGTAATGGATTGGTGACACCATGATATTTATGGGTATTTCAAGAGAAAGAAGGCGGCTACTGGGTGTTCATATGTTCTTGTTGTATTATTTAAGAGAAACCATTTGAGAGCACAGGAGCAGCAGTGTCTGCTCCCAAAAGGAGGGGAAATAATGGAAGGGAATATTTGCAAAAAGCTCAGTTAAGTAAATATTTTATGCCCAATAATGTTATGGCTTTTGAATGATGCATGCAAGAGAGTTGAAAGGAGGTGAGGCACAAAGTGAGGCAACACAGAGTGTGTGGTGTGAGGTGAGTGTGGAGGTGTTTGAGGGAAGGCAAAGAAGAACACAGTGCCCTGCCAGTGCCTCTCAACCGGGCTGGGTGAGCAGCAGGGAGGGAGGTACCACCAGGATGGAAAGGATTTTAGTGTAAAGTCCCTGGTGGCTCAGTGAGAGGCAGGATTTGCTGTGCAGAGACAGAGTACAGCACAGAGTGCCCAAGAGGCTCACAGCCCTCCTGAAGCATAGGGAACAGTGGATGCCTCTTTGCTTTGCTTGAGAGAAAAGCAGATCCAAGAGGGGGGCACGGAAGCAGGGACCAAGGAGCAAAGAACTGGAAGGCAGAAGGCAGAGGAATTGCTCTGGCCGGGAGGACGCAGCAGGCAGAGAAAGCAGAAGGAAGGGCAGGCAAGGCTGGTGACTGAGAGGAGTCTGTGACCAGTCTCTCTGACCAGAGGAATTCTCCTCCAGGCAGGCAGCAGCACAGGGTGAGTATCTGGCACAAGGTAAGCACAGAAAGGAGTAAAATACCATTAAGTATAATAAGAAATGTACTTAATCAATGGGCTCTGCAGCTAAGATCAATGGGAGGCAGACACAGCCATTAGCTAAGAAAGCTGAGAAAGAGCCCCAGGCTCTGATGGAGCAGTCAATACCAGGTTTAACGGAGCAGCAGAGGAAGGCTCCTAGGTGGGGAGCAGAGCCTAACCCTGATCTGCTCTTCAGGGCTCAAATCCCCAACAGGGAGCAGGAAGAAGAGACCAGGCCATGGTCAAAGCCTGGTGCCAAGACTCTGGACCAGGTATTCATCATGGTGGTGAGGGCATGAGGGGGAATGGGACCGCTGCTGGCAGGTAAGAGGAGGGACTTGAGTCCCTCATCATCATCCAGGGACATCACTTGGCTGTGGAGAGCAAGACTCGGGGGACTTCTCCAGTGGATCAAAGGCTCCAGTGAACCTCAGACATTGGTCCTTGCTGTGGGAACCAGCCCCAGCAGTGAGGAGGAAGGAGGCATGGGAAAGCTGGGGGCCCAGAGCAAAGCCTCGCTCAGCCTATGCTTCCCTCACTGCTCTTGTCCCTCTCCTCATCAAGCACTGTGCTGGATTACTCCCCAAAGACCTCCTTATGGAAGAGCTTCAAACTAGATGGTGAAGAGGTCACCCTCCCAAGAAGGTCTTGTAACAGTCCATGTAAAAAGAGCTGCTGCTGAGCCTGGGGGTGTGCCTGATCCCAGGAGGCTGCTCCTGGCCCTCAGGACTTATACTCCCCCCCCCCCCGCCACAGTAGGCTGTGCACCATCCCCCTTCCCAGACCCTGCAGCCTCACGGGGGTCCCAACTGGGGGTGACCCAGGCATGGGCTGGGGAGGTTGGGGGGTGTCACTGTGCTGCATCACTTGCCCCTGCTCAGCCTCAAGCACTGACCATGTGTCCGTCAGACCAACTCAGCCCCCTCCTCACACCTCCATCCCTCCCGACCCAATAGACAGCCCTCGGGTGGGAATTACCAGGGGGATATGGCATCACCGAGGGGATGATGGGGCATCACCGGGAACCCCGCTCCCCTCGGGAC
>NW_009916575.1:447-1112 GCF_000696875.1 Nestor notabilis | reverse complement strand
GGTTGGGTGTGCATGGCTGGGTGTGCATGGTCAGATGTGCACTATACAGACGTGAGGAGCTGTGTCTGTGCATCCGCAGGGACTCAGGGGTCCCAAGATGCGGTGTGACAGGGGTTGTGCACACGTGTGTGTGTGCACCACTGGCTCTGGGGGTGTTTTGGGGAGTGTGTGCAACCGAGAGTGCATGTGTCTGCCTGTGCACGTGCGTCGGGGTGTGCATCTGCGTTGGTGTTTCCATGGTGCCTGTGCACGTGGGCTGGCTCTGTGCGTGCCTGTGGTGCCCCTGTGGGTGTGCACGGCGGCTGCGTGCACGTGTGCGCGCGGGGTGGGATGGGGCCACCTCAGGTCGGGGAGCTGCTGGCACAGTGTCCACCCCAGAGCTGGAGGCAGTTTGGGGGTGATACCTCAGCCCCTCTGCAGGGTGAATCCTGCCCGTCCACAGGCTCCAAGCTCCTGAGCAGCTGCCAATGAACGTGTTAGTGTGGTACAGGGCTGAGCGGGGTGTAAGGAATTCAGGCTGATCTCAAGGTCTTTCCTTTCAGTCTGCCCCAAATGGGGGCTGTCCTTCTCCATCATCCCACCACACCATCATAGCATCCCAGAGTGGTTTGGGTCAAAGGGACCTCAAAGCTCCTCCAGCTCCAACACCTGCCCCAGGCAGGGAC
>NW_009916575.1:0-317 GCF_000696875.1 Nestor notabilis | reverse complement strand
TGTCTCAACCCCCCCCCGGGCAGGTTCAAGCCATTCCCCTTTGTCCTATCACCATCCTGCTCCCTCTGCTCCATCACACTCAGGGGCCTGACTCCAGCCCTTGGAGCAATGTTCACCCCAGCAAAGATGCTGAGGATGTCATCCACCCCCAAAACAAGGTGTCAACATCCCTCCTGCATGCTGGGACCACCCCTTGGTCTGCCACAACCCGTGTCCAGGATCCATCTGGGATGACACAGGCTTAGATCGGGCTGATGGTGGAACGGTCCAGCTGAGCCCAAGAGTCACCCCAGCTCTTAGTCAGGGACGGGCGGGAT
>NW_009916574.1:26367-27381 GCF_000696875.1 Nestor notabilis | reverse complement strand
ATATATATCTTTATATCTATATATATAAGCTTTTCCAGTTAGAAAAATATACTTTAAAAAGTGACCACACTGGTTTCAAAAGTGTTCAATATTAACTAAAAAGCCAAATCAATTCTCTGGGGGTTTACAGTTTGCTTTTAAAACCCTTTACTCAGAATTAACCACAAAGCAACTGTTTCCTGGTTCATTCCTACCAGTTTTATTAAGAATATTGCAATTCTGCTCTCTTCTATTCACATCTGAGCTTTTCTTTCTCTTCAATCTCCCAAAGGGACAAAACCCAGTATATTATGGAAAACAGATTTGCTGCCTCCATGAAGACTGTATATTTATTCTTTAACTCTTTTTCACTATTACATGAAGCACGCTATGAATGTATGTATAATATGTATACATTATAGAATCACAGAATCACAGGTTAGAAGGGACCCCAAGGATCATCTGATCCAAACTTCCTAGTCAAAGCACGACATAGACTACATGTACCAGCATCCTGTCCAGCCCAATCTTTATACATTACATTTAATGTATACATTACATGCATGTACATGTACATGTATTCTCTGGAGAGAGAGGCTTTTAAATCCCCCAAGATGGAGAAAGGTGTAAGATGGACTCTTTAGTGTTCTCCAAACCCGATCATATGTTATAAAGGGGAGGCCAGCATGATTACTAAACCAGATAAAAAACCCAACCAAATAACACCCCCAAAAAACAAACAAACAAATCCTCCAACACAAACCCCAGCCAAAATAACTGGTGGTCATATCCTGTCAACTACAGATTTCCTTGCTCTATGCCTTTAGGCAACATCAAATAAAAAATAAACACCTAATTGTAAGGGACAAAATACTGAAACACACATTTTCCTGAAGAATCTCTTCATTTGGCAAGACACTTGTGCTGATCATCATCTTGCTGGGATCCAAACTCTGCTCTGTAAATTAGGTTGTGGTCTTTCTGTTTGTTTGTTTGTTTGTTCAAGAAAACAGACAGTTCCTTTTCTAACTCAGC
>NW_009916574.1:394-26336 GCF_000696875.1 Nestor notabilis | reverse complement strand
GCAGGAATTCTTCATTTGCTGCAACGCCTAGTAAATTATTATGAATCACATTCAACAATAGGTTGGATCTGTGGTATGAATGCAAAAGCAGAAGTGATTT
Organism: Nestor notabilis; assembly: GCF_000696875.1. NCBI lineage: Eukaryota > Metazoa > Chordata > Aves > Psittaciformes > Psittacidae > Nestor > Nestor notabilis. Next base: position 26,236 of record NW_009916574.1, on the reverse strand, counting down.
CTAAGTGAGTGTAATTATGCTTAAGTAACTCTAAATTGGTTTCGTCTTTGTTGCATCCATAGGTATGGAAAAGAACTACAACTTGTGGAGGTTAACATAAAATCTCAACATGAGTAGGTACAGCCTGAAGTTACTTGCTTTTCTCACTTTTTTCCAACTGACATGTAGGTTTTGCCATTTCAACTCTTTTCTTATTATGGACAATTAGTACCAGTAACACCCTCTTACTGCTTGGTGTTGGTAAAAAAGCTGCATGAAAATAGCAACAATTCAACCCATCATGGAATCTGTGACAAAGCTCTTTTCATGATGTATCCAGACTGCATTTGCAGTTTTAAACTAGTTCTTCATTAATATAAAACACAAACTATCACTACAGCAGCGGAGCTCCTGAGAAGCAAGAGAGCAACAACTCCCAACACCCACACAGTCCATGTAGTGAATTTTCTATGTAAGAAGTTGGTAGATACTATTGAGGTGGGATGGAAACAATCATTAGTTGTCCACTGGATGCCAACTTCATGAATAAGGACAGTTCTTTCACCTCTAGACAGTAGGACACCACCACAGAGTCACAATGAATAAAACATACATATAAACCACTAACTTGAGTAATAAATGTCTTCAATTCTGTCCTGCAATTAATCTAAGCTACCCTGAAGTGACTGAAAATGCTGCCATCTCAATTTGCTAGGATGTCAGGTTTCTATTCCATAGGCACATCTGGCTACATAGAGGGTCAGGAGGTGGCAGAATCTTGCTGTGATTCTGCAACAGCTAAACTCAATCACGAATTTACTGAAAGTGTAGCAGAGCAGAGTGTAGGTATCCATTAACAGAGACAGGTGTGATATTATGGTATAGTGTCTATGTTATGCCTTTGTCTGGAATGGGATTAAGTCCTGAATATCCTCCTTTGAAAGAAGACTGTTTTTCAGATAACAAGCTATCCTAAAAATTAATCGTGACTTCCAAGTTATGAAAGCCAAGAGTACCACTAAATCAAAAGCTTTGTTTTATCCAATGCCTCTTCTCATTCATCAAAAGAAAGGAGAGGTGACTGCTTGAGATAATCTTTCACTTACAATAAATCTAAATCAAGAAAAAAAACCCAACTTTAAACTGAACTCTGAAGCATTATTTCCTTGTTAAAACACAGCTTCTTCTGCATGTCGCATTAGATATACTGTTACATTCACCCTAAGAGATTTTACCACCCCTTTATGTAACTACCTACCAGTTCACTATACGTTTTGATCAACCATACTGAAAACCAAAAAACCTTGTTTTTTCAACAATGTACTAACAAAAACCTCAAACTCACAGTCTGTGTTAGATTTTTATGTGTATTTATGTGCTACTATAAAGGCTACAATGTGCTATTATAAATGCTACGGGGAATCAAAAAACAAAACATTCAAAGTCACACTGAATGGTGTTAATATTCTTCCCAAAATGGCAACACTCTCTAGGTGAGAACTGAAGATAATTTTGTGTCCCAAATTCTCAAGTGACATGAAATAGTCACTTCATTTTCCCTTTCCATGAGTAACTCCCACCAGTAAATCAGTGTTTCAGTAGTCAAGATGAATATAGGTTAGGAATACACAGTTTATACTTGCATTTTGAAACACAAGAAAAGAGAATGGTTTATTCTAGGAAAAATACATTTAATTGAGGATTAAAAAAAACCCAAACCAACAAAAACCTGACATATTCTTTTGCATTTTTTCACCACAATGCTGCTTATAGACCTTCCTCACCAAAGAACAGGTCAGACTATTCAGAGGATCTAAAGCCACCATGGAAGAACTTTGAAGCAGGACAGGAGAAGATCTGCTGATATAACACTTCTGATGGGAGAAGTTATATCACTCATCTTGATACATGGATTAAAAGAAGTCTTCATTAAAGAACTTTCAGTAACAATCTTTGAGCATTACTTACAATAATCTTTTATACAACTGGATTATGGTAAAACCTGAAATAATTTTCCACCGCTAAGCAATAGGACCCTTTATTATTACATCTGAACTTCAAGACTATTTTACTATGGAATGCCTGCTTCTGTGTTTATTTGCTGGTAAAAGCGGGGGTTGAATACACTAATTTGTACTAAAGAAGTGCTTATCAGCCATTTATATCAAATTTGTATTAAAGTTTCATTACATTACGTGACAAAAGATGAAACTAATCTAGTTATCTTGATCAACATGAAAGTTACATTTTACTAAAATTATTTAGCAATTCATTTTATTCTTAATTCACAAAATCTCATAGATAGATTTTTTTCATCTTTCCTCTGGTCCTATATACATCTTTTTTTCCTAGATTTTGTCATATTCTATATACAAAATGAGTATTGGTTGAAGAGATAATATCAGTGCTGCGTGGGGAAAAGGCTTGCCTTCTTCAACTCAGCATCTACACACTGAAAACAACTAATATTAAATAAATAAAAGCTAAAAATAGATTTACTCCATTAGGATATTAATCTATATTCAGTATCCTGTATACTGTTATGATTAACATGTATTTCTTTTTAAAGTAATTTCAACTTCAAAGATTTCCATTTCATTAAAAAAAATAACAAAGCTCACATTTAAACCAAATTGACCTCTGCATTACAGATGTCAAGATGAGTAATTACACCTGACAACCACTGAAAATAAACTAATCTTTTCAGAAATCTAGCTAACAAAACCTACTAGATACCACGTAATGTAGTTCCCATAGTTCATTCTGAGTGGAGGGACACTCTCCTTAAACTGTGTTCGTACATGATTGCAATAAAGATACTGAGTTGATGTTCCTTTTTAAATTTGTTGAGGAATCTTCTCTTAGATTAGGGTCCTAATCTGTTCTCACTGTTATCACACTCATTGTCAAATACAGAACTAAATAACCTCATTAGTATGTCACATATTGAATAGCTGGAAAAGATATTGATCAGGTTTTGTCCTGATTTTCCCCTTCCTAGAAACGCACAGCCGAACCCTTAAAAAGCCAAACTCACAGCCATGGCAATGCCCCTTAGACTGAACAAGCAGCACACCTCATTCAGTTTTGTAGAGCCAGAACTGGTATCACCAGAGCTGTGAGTGGTAAGGAAAGAGAGAAAGCCAGAGACTACACAACTCCAACAGTTTATCATATCCTGAAGTTCAGGTAATTCTTTACTTGACACAAATAAAACATGCAGTAATCTCTACTACAATCATCCTTTCCAGACCTTCTCTTAAGTCTTTTCAAACAAGCTGTTCATTTCATTGAATTTCACCTATATACAATAATTTTATGCTAATGATATCAATCTGCGCTTTTGATATTTGCCTGATGTGATTTCAAATTTCTTTTCACCATTCAGTCAAGGCTGATACAGTTATCAAACTACTCAATACTTAAAACCAAGTTATTAACAAGTGAAATATAGAAAGTCATTCTGCAATCAATGTAGCTCTTATTCATACAGCTCGTTTCCAGGACTGAGACTGTTAGCTTCATGGTAAGAGGTGGGTGTCTACAGAAAATCCAGAGTCAATTTTGCTTTCTTTGTTTCCAAATTATATTTCTTTGAATTACAGAAAACAAACATTTGTAACACCATTCCCAATTTCTATGTTACTCTTCCACTTAATCTTCTGGATTGAGATGATTTTTCGGGGGGTTGGGGTTTTTTTATTTGTTTATTCTTGAGATTAGTGAAAAGCAATAGCAAAATACATTGGGAGCCTCAACAAAAAGGACAGATTGATGCACATATTTTAGTGATGGCACGAAGTTTTACCAAATGCTTGGTAATTTTAAAAAACTGATCAAATAGCAGGAAACCTTACTCTCTCCATAGCTCTTTTCATGGATTGTTGCACACTTGCCCAAGTGACTTTTAGTGAAACTAGTGACACCACATTTCAACTTCTTTCCTTTTGACCTCATGCTCAGAGGGAGAATTAGTAAAGCACCATGATGCCTAGTTCTAGCCAGCTAAACCCCACCAGATTTCAGTTCCACATGTTCTTTAATGCTTTATTTATGTAAGAGTTTGTACAGTCTATAGGAAAAGCATCTCCCTCCACACATTGGTCTGTCTAGTGGGATCTCTGTCTCCTGGGTAGAGGCATTAGCTGTCAGCATACTTACCAGCAATCCACTGCAAGCATACAGCAAGGTTCCTGCTAGTAACTTAGAGAAAGGATTTTTCTGTTTTGTTTTCTCTTGAATGACAAAACTCACTGGTTAAAACAATTTCATTTTCAAATTCTCAAATACTGACAGAAATATATTCAACAAGCAACACATGATTTTGGGAAAGCCTATAAACTACACCAGTAGCCTAATAGGCACAGTCTGAGAATTGAGTAGAAAGCATGTAACTATTTCTCCATCTCAATTTGTATTACTGCCATTTCATTTAAGGAAGAAACATGGCCAGTGTATTTTTGCCATTGACTTGTACAACAATGTATAGATAATTAGTGTAAAATGATAACTTATTTTAATTCTAATAGCAACATCACTGGAATTGTTCACAACTGCCTCATTCCAGACAACTCTGCAAGAACCACAAAATACGTAACACAGCTCCCCTTAACCTCTCTAGGACTGAAGTGACGCATATCATCCATTTCTTTAGATAAATTATTAGCCATACATTGGATCTGATTAACAGTACCAAAAGATGACAACGTCTAATTCTAATTCACTTAATTCATCTTATTCACTATCTCATTTGCCACAAGTTAACAAAGAAATGTCAGCTCTTTAACATTTTGAGATGTTTTGCTGCTGTTTGAAGGAATACTACTTATTGCCTAATCCCAATCTTAAATTAAGCCTCTCAGTAAACACAAATACTGTCAAATGTATATCTCAGAGTAAACTATTTAAAAAGATTCAGTGTTAGAAAAAGCATCAAAGGTATGTTTATAAATAAAAGAGCAAGGCACGGCATAAAATAGCTTGGACAGAAAATAGTATTTTAATACAACTTGAATGTAATGTCTTATTGGGGTTTTGAGTCATTAAGTATGCATTATTTCTGTACCTTGAAAACTGCTATATTCCCAAGCACATAAAATTTCAGTATGCCAGCTACAATCCTAGTTTAGTATAGATCAGCTCTCTTTCCTGATCTGTTATGCAAGCACTACTAACGTTTTGCCTGATAAATGCTTCAAATGAAAAACTAAAATTTGGTTTTATTTATTTAACAGAACAACTTCTATATTCACTTGTATGGTTCAGATTGAGAGAAATCAAGAAAAGCAAAATACAGCAGTATGACACCTTGGCTATTCAATGCAGTATAAATCACAGTACCCTGCTGTTAAAGCCAGTAAGCAGGTAATACTGCTCAGTAATAAGTCATTCCATGGCTGATCATTTAATACCTGGTTTATAAATGCTCATGTTATTAAATGCCAAGTCACAAATGTTACACTTAAGTAATGCATAAAGTCAAAATTTAACCTCTCAAGATTACTATAAACCACTGAGGAATGTTTTTTGTTTGGTTTTCGTTTTTGCAATCCACTATTTCATTGCCTAGCAGTAAAGAAAGGAACATCTAGCAGCTTGTGAGGAATATAAAACTATGCTTTTGTGCTCACTGATACTGCTTTGTTTACATTGGCAAATACAAAATACATATTCAAATAAGACTTGAGATTGCAAAATATCACAATCAAACATCACTTTACTTCCCTTCTAATCACATCTGGAAAAGGCTGCAAGGCATCACAGAAGGACGTAACAGTAAAACAAATGGAGAATGCTAGGTAAAATGAAGTTCAGAGCAGGTGCAAGGACACATCTGTTCTCTTTATGTCCAATGAAAACTGCATCACCGAAAATTGGGAGCCTAAATATCAAAACTAGTCAGAAGGGAAAAGACATTGATTGCAAGGTGCAAGTTAAGATAACCACATCACAGGTTTCTTAATCTCTTCCAGAATATCCCTGAAGGTGGTATAGAATAAAATAAATACCTGCTATCAGGTTCCAAATTAATTTTGAAACATCCATGAAATAAACCTCAAAATTAAGGACAGTTGAATGATTGATCCCTCCCCACCAGTGTGTAGCTAAAATAAGCAAACCCAAAAGGCTGATACGGAAGCTGCTACAAAGCTGAAAATAATACAGTTTATCATATTAAACACACAAAGTCCATCACCTGATTCCACCACTCCCCTATCAGCTCTCTGGGTTCAAATATAGGGAACACACAAAAATAGTCCAGAAACAGGTGATGATAAAAATGTTTCAGTGGTTATAAAGATTCCTACACGTGGGGCCTTTGGACAGACTGGGATTGCTTAAGGAGAAGCTGAATAACGCTGCATCCACCACCAACACAAAATGATCAACGCAACAGTGAGACCTGGCTCCACAGGCAAAATAAACAGTTGCCCTTGGCAACAGGCTGCCAGGAGCAGCAAAATGGCTGTGGGCCTTCTTCCTCCCAGGTCTGTGCACCTGGGAAAGCTGGTGCCCCTTTCCTTCTCCTCCTCTTCCTTCTCCTGCCCCTTTGCTGCAGGCAGCTCACCAGGGATGCAGCACTGGGGCTGCTCTCACTCCTCCCTCCTTCTCTGGGCTTCCTGTGTCCTCACTTACTTAGAATAGCCAAAATCATTTGTTCTCACACTACAAAGCAGCCTGAAGCTTATCCTGGAGAAAAACAAAACAAAAAGGAGCAGCTATGCACTCTAATTTATACTTTCTTAAAAAAGCAGAAATAAAGCCCCACCTCATGAAATGCAGGAGGAAGCCCAGCCCTGTATGTACAAACATACATCAGTACATTTCAAAAAGATAATCCAGATATTTCACTGGCACAGCATATTATCAAGCTTTAAAGGAGATTTCTACATGAACAAAAAATTACTCTATGTTTCATTTGTGATCATCAGAAAACGAAGTGTGCAGAGTAAGATACAAACACTAATAGTTAAGCCACAACTCTTCACCAATAGATGTGATCAAGAGAAGTCCCCTGTGCCTGGTGCACAGGGAATTCTATACCAGTCATCACAATTTCTTAGACCCCATTCTGAAATACCTGATAGTAGCCAAGGTGAGAGCTTAGTGATGAGCAGGGCCAAGTTTTGTTTATTGGGTTTTTTTACTCCCTGCTGTAGACGTAGAAATCACCTTGATTTTTGCTGCTTCTTTCCCACCTTACAGCTTTCTATTCACCACCATTTGCATTGTCACTCTGCCATCCAAGTGCACGTAAGCTCTTTTATACTCCCAGGCTACCAGTAAAGACTTGGTTGCATACTGTTTGAGCCAGAGAGACCAAAGGCTTGGGGTGCCTGATTCACTATGGAGCTGTTGTCTGCATCCAGCAGCTTTCCAAGAAGTCAGCCCGCACCACTGTGCTGACCAACACAGATAGGAAATACAACATTATAGAAATGACCTTTCATGCAATTAACTGAAATACTAGCTAAGGATACAGCCACACAGATTAGTTTTGGTGCTTTTCAGAAATAATAATACGAACATTTTCAACCCTCATCAAAACAAAGAACCAGAAAAGGCTGTTAAAAAAAAAAATCAAGAATCAGAGGAAAACACACAAACAAAAAACACTGATGCAGAACATCCAGAAATTGTATGGATCGGACAAAATGAGGAGGTTCATTCACTTATTTCCAAACAGGTATCTCCGTTGAGGTAATTGAGGTGCCCTGCAATATCCTCCAGCTGCTTTTGCAGAAAGTGTGCATCCAACCTGCCCTGTGACAGGGTCACATGCAGCTGAGGCAACTAGACTGAACTGAACCCAGAATGGTGTAAAAAATAAAATAAAATAAAAATTGATACTGTAAGTCAATTTTAAGAAATAAAAATGAAAGTAACTTTATCAGCGTATAGAACCCAAACCAGCCACAAACATCAAATTGATTGCTCTTGATATTTATTGTATTTATTCAACTAACTGATCTATATGAACTGCTACAATGCTGAAAAATGTCTGTTAAGGGCCACTATTCTTTTTCCAGTGAGAGCTGGTAAGAGAAAGACTCCATGTACAAGTACAAACTGAGCCCAAACTGCAGTCTTAAAAGTTCACACATGGTGATTCAGGGCAGAAGCAGCTTGCCAAAGCAGCCAAGGTTTTTACAAGTGTCATACCTTCATTCAGTCACTACAAGCAGAACCCTTCACCCCTCAAGTTGTGCTTAACAACTGAAAATTATCATTACTTTGAAAAAAGACAAAAGCACAATTTTAACAAGCCTTTAACAAGCAGCGCATGAGAGTTGAGGGAAATTCTACTAGAAACCACCTTCTGATCTCCAGAAACCAACACAACCCCATAAATTCCTCACAGAGTTCAGGCAAACAAACATCATAATTTTGAATTAACTGTCAACTCTTTAGTTGTCTCCTGCTGACTAAAACAGTCCTGAGTTTTTGATATCCTAATTTCATTTCAATTACAGTAAAAATTAGATGTATGAAAAAAATTACTCTGAAGCTGATGGAAGATTTCTCTGGTGATGTGGGGAGGCTTGGAATGCAAACCCGCTGCTCCCAGCCCTAAAATCACCAAGGTGGAAAGCATCTGTCTACTGCTTTAGGAGCCTGGAACTGCTTCAGACTTGCTGGACACTGCTACTAATTCCCATCAGCTCTTCAAAGGCTATATTTCTGTTTTCACTTTACTTTGTACTCTTGCTCATTCTGGTTCTGCAGTATTGTAGCAGGGGAAGGGAATTACTTGGTAGAAATGTATACAGACATAGTAAGAAACATGGTAAGAGAAAAGGCAAAAAGTAATTTTCATTACCAGTTGTATATGGCATGAATATCTGCATATCATCCCTATCACAGCTGATGACTGTCTCCAGGTGATCAGTAGTTTTCTCAAAATCTAGTTACAATCAAGAATTGTTAAGGCATTAAACAAAATGAAGGATGTTCTCAGCATACAGAAAGGCCAGGCAGCACTGACAGGCGCTATCCTCAGGCTGTTAAAAATGAGACTGAGAGATGCTTGAAACGACACTGCTTTTGCTAGGAACTGAGGATGCGTAGCTGGATCTGACCAAAGATTATAGCTTCCCACAAACACACAGATCGATATATATACACACTGCAGTTCAAAACAACATTTCGCTGTCATCAAAATAGGCTAGCAACAGGATTTTATAATTTTACTTACGGAAGATTTGTATACAACTGCCCAGTGTCTTCACAGTTTTAAATCAAAACATTTCACGTTGTACTCTCTATACAACAATACTAAGCACATCACTATTCCTTCCACATGGCTTTTGAGTCATTATAAATGTATGCAAATTAACAATATTTTAGGAGTAACATCATCCTCCTCCATGCACATGTATACACAAACACACATTAGCCAATCTGCATCTATGCATCTTTTTCCATGTCAATCCCCAAAATCAATCCCAAGTGGCATTAGTTATTTAAATGTCGTTGACAGCTTCATGAGAAATTCATAACTGTACTCACAGTGCAGGGAGGCTCACTGTGAGTCAGACAATGCCTGAGTACTGGACAGTTGTTATACATTCCTCTTTTTAATCAGGGATTACTACGTCAGATAGGAAGCCTCTCCTGCAATGCTTTGCCTCAAGGAAAATAAGGCAGGTTATTTTCTACTACAAAAAGACAAATCTGATGAAAGATTTTATAACCTAACCTTAGAGAAACACAGAGATCAAGTACAATAGCACTGGATTTTACTTGGTGCATACTTTCATGAATCAATTAAAATCATTAGTTGCATAAGATCAAAATAGATTTTCACTGTATTGTACGTAAGGAAGAAGAATTTCCCCACCTTTCACAATCCCAGTGAAATCAGTTGTCTTGGAATAGGAACAAAAATTTCACAAGGTAAAACACTATAAAACTAACACAGTCACACTGCACAACTGTAATAAACAAAATCAGGATAACTAAATCTACAGTTGCCAAGTGTTAACATATAAATTAGTGTTAGATGCACTTTCAACTTACACACAGTTACTATCTATAATTTATTAATGCAAAGAACTCTGAGGCCTACATCCTTCAAGCCTATAGTAAAGTCAGCATTACTTCTCACACAATGATATTAGAGGTTACACATAACCTCAGTTCAGGAAAACAGCCTAGAATTAGGTTAAAAACATCTAGATGAATATTATGGATACCAGCAACTACAGCTCCAGCTGAAACAATAAACTGAAGTTTTAGATGTCCAAGCCTATGATCTTCACACATCTCCAGGAGCAAACACAATGCTTTAGACACAGAGTCTTTCTGCCCTGAATGATTTCTAAGATGTGTTAATCCAGAAATGGTGAGATACTCCTGTTAGTACCAAGTAAGGAAAGAGCCACACAGCGCTTGCTGTGTTCTGTGTGGGCACTTTCCCAGAACCTAGGCAGGCTCATAAAAGTTTTACTTCCACATGTGAGTCTTACGCATTTGGACAATACAAAGGGAAATTCACCCCAAAACCACATCTTTAGGACTTGTAATATTATAGAAAACCTCAAGATTAGGGTGAAGTGTAGGAGGAGAAAATAGAGCTTTGGGTATGGAGAGGGAGCAGGTATCACATCATCACTTCTACTAAGCTGCAGAAAGTCACAATGATACAGGAGCTGTGAAATACAATGAAGAGGCATTGACTTTGCTCAGAGAGCTCTCAGCAAGGCTGCCTTAGCTCGTCTGTCTACTGTCACAGTGGAAACCACTGGAAATAGGAGCCAAATCTCTGTTTTGATTTCAGTATCAGAAAGCATATGATGAGAAAAGGCATTGATGTGGAACTTCAGGGCATCTTTGCTTTGCTTTAGTCTTTCTTTGATTCAGACCAAAATGGATTTTACACTTTTGAGTTTGACTGTGACTTATTCCCATGTTAACAAATTGTAATTATCACTGAAACAGCTGGATACAGCAGCAAGAACAGGTGGAGAATTTACCCACCTGCTACACATTAATAACTATAAATAAGATAGTGCAAAAGCAATGAGGTTTAAGTCCACGCTATTTTTTAGCTGTAAGTGTACAAAATGCTGTATAGTCTGGCAGCAGCAGCAATAACCAGCCCTCCCTACATACACCCAGAAGAAGAAAGCCATTTGGTGCTGATTCAGAGAGATACACAGCACAGAAAAAAAAAAAAAAAATCAGGCAAAAAAGAAAGAGATACTATTAGATTTTAAAATAAAACCAGTTAAATGGTGAGAAGAAGTGAGAATGTTTGAGAGGAGACAAAAATAGAGTTAAAGAAACTAGGGGAAATTATAGGAAACTATTTTTAAGGTGTTGTTAACACTTGCTATGTTTGAAGTAAGAATGGAGCAAAAATTAAACATCCCAGAATAAAAGCTTGCATTGAATAATTCATAGAAAGTTTACTTTTCTGAGGGAAGTGGCATGTTTTCCTAGATTTTTGATTTACATACTGGAAAGATTGTGGTCATGTGTTTCAGATAATTAAAGCAAGGGGAGGGTAGGCAGGGAACCAAATAACCACAAGACCCTCAGCCATCTGTAAAATTCCTGTGAATCGCATTATTTCCCTGGGTACAATGACAGCTATACTAATAGTCCACTTGTCAGAACTTCAGCTGCATGGAAAATACACAAAATGCATTTAGACGTGTTCAGTTCTCTCTAAATTTGAGTCTTGCTTCACATTCACAATTATCTAATCAGTAATGAAGCTGCTTTGGCATAAAGCTAAGTTAAAATGAAGATTAGTCACTCTGACTATGCTGAAGCATCTGTCAAGGACATAATTTCATAGTGTTTTTCTTGGACCCAGGCCACACTTTGGCCAAGAAGATGGCTGCATTTAGAGACTGCAATTTCATTACAATTCAGCTGTAATGAAAGAGACCGTTTTTACAACTGCACTAGTAAAATCAGGTATAAATTGTCATTGTCCCATCCTACCACACATCAGGAGCAAAAGAAGTTTTGTAAAGGCTGTTTGGTAATCCGAATTCAAACTCTAGTCCTAGAGCCCAGGCACACGCAGTTGATCTGGTTTGGGAGTTTCCTTAGAAAACAAAAGCAATGACAGCATGAAAAAATGTATCCACTCCCACACTTCATTTTCCTAGAGTAACGACTCATTGACAAAGCAGAGAGCAGGGAAGAAATTACTACCACACCTGACCAGTCCCCAAGATACTCACTTTAGCCCTATTCACGTACACAGATCAAAGCAAGTCTGAGTATGAAAAAATGTTCCTGTAAAGTGCCAAAGACCATAACTGAGTGAGCAGCAAATTAATACATCCATGAAAAACTTGGAAAAGTCCTAGCATGAAACCTAGATCTGACCGCATGTAACAGTAGCTACAAGAAATGTGATACAACAGGCTGAATATATTCCATGCTGGAATACAGCACAGTGACAGGCATAGCACAGGCAGAGCAGGAGAAGAGTTATTCAGAGAACTTTCTTTTGAAATTGTCTTTGGTTTTGTTGCTGATCCAAAAGTTAAAATGTCCTGAGCTGGATATATAAAATGTCAACCAAAAACAATAGTGTAACACACAAAAATAAGTTTTAAAGTAGGTAAGTGATTATCAAACCCTCAGTTTTTACATTAACATAAATGAAACTAGACCAATGAGGACAGATGTTGTCTTGGGGCGGTTATTTCCCATTGCTAATGCATAAAAGTGCAATAAATGTAGCTATTAGCATAGGAATGCTTTCATTCAGCTCAATCTCAATATTCACTGAATTAAAAGAAAAGTAATAAAACTAGAGATACCTTTGCCATCTCCATATTAGGAAAACATAACATACATCTTGTGAAGACAGAAGTCTAGAGAAAAAAAACCTTGATTGTCTACACAATTCCATAAAAAGAACTGAAGAAGTACCAATCACTTACATTTAGCCCTACATGTGAACTTTAAAAGAGGCAGACAGGTTCAGATCTAGTGATCCAGCTAAAGACCATCTCCACCAGTGATTCATTTTATTTGATCTTAACACCTGGAGATGCAAAATTCCTTTTTCTGCAGCCTGGTCTTGTCATATGCTTTGGGAAAAAGGCAAAGGCAAGAGACAGCGCGACCTCTAAAAGAGGTAAATATTAAGATACAGGGGTTTTCCAAGTCACTATTTATTTGTTGACTCAATAAAAATCAGTTCTGTTTTCTGGTACAAGGATGAGTGCTATACACAGTGTTGAAAATGGTCAGTGGTCGGCTGCAGAAACACTGAGTTCTGTTCAGAGTTAACACTGTTTTGTCCATTTCCCAGATCACTTTGAAACTGGACAAAATTGTAACTGTAATAGATTTTCCATTAGAATTTTTTTTCTTTGACTGCAATGATTAGTGTGTAAGAGAATGGAAATAAATGAAGACTTTGCCTACTGCTAATGAGGAAAAAAACAAACAACAAAACAAACAAAAAACCAAAGTGTTCTCAATCAAAATTTAGTGGTATATGACTCTTTAGAACAGTAAAAGAGAGCATGCTCTGCTCATGAAACTAATAGGCTTTAGACTACAGGTGACGGCACTTTTCTACTCTTTGCTCAGCCACCTGTCCAAGGAAATGTGTACTACCTGACAGCTCATCTTCAATTACACTACTCACAGGCAGAAGAAATCACTTTTTTCGATTAGTCTGAATTAGTGTTTAAGACAAACCATCCAGTCTTATCTAAAATGAGACAATCTCTATATACTACATAGACTGCATCTATTTTTTTTCCTTGATTTCCATGGTATTTCTGGTAGTAGTTCCTCATGTCACTCAATGGAAAAATAATACCTTATCACCAATTCCTGGTACTTTGTTGCAATAAGTAGGTGTGCTCAGTCCTGCACCTTTTCTGATTATCTATAAATTAGCTTTGTTAAATTTGCAATCAGAATTATTTACCCTGAGAGCCGTATGCTATTAGACTATTATCATTGGGTACTCGAAGAATCTTGCAGAAACTGGTCCTACACTTTTCCTCATCAAAATATACTGAAAATATATTTTCCTCTGTTTTCTAGAGGCCATCTGTTTATTTACATATAAAGTAATTGTTACAGCTTCTTGGATGCCCTTTCTACATTTCAGCATACTTTTGAACAACAGTCACAAAACCATGTTTTACACGTAAGAATTGTCAAATACCTCTTGGCCTTTAAATCCAGCACAATAGCATTACAGCATACCAGCATTCTTGCTAATCCAGGATTCATATGCCCACTGCTTCATATCCCATAGCGTGTGCTGGAATTTATGTTCACAGCACAGTCAGTGATTCCCTTTTTACTTTACCCGTAAGATTACACTTTTCTTTGCCAGCAGTCTATTATACAGCATCTCTTTCTAATGCAGAAACATTATAATATCCAACAACAGAAATAAACAAACAAAACCAGATTTGCATATTCATTTTAGATAAACACACATGATGAAATGCTAAAATGAACCTTTCTGAAAACCCTGGCTCTGCAGAATATAGGTAGTACTCTCACAAGGACAGACTCCCTAATGATTTCTCATGATTTACATTCCTAGTTGGGTCAGAGCAGGATGTATGAAGACAATTTTTTTGTTTCCTATTGAACACAATGAAAACTGGGTATCAACTATTCTGTATGCTGATACACAAGCAGATGGAGACTTTCTAGAGATTAATAATTTCCATTTTAAAAGCTGTTGTCATCATTTATATTTCAGTAGCATTTAAAAACTGTGGCTAGGATTGCACTGAGCAAAATGGAAAGCAAACAGAGCTGGCAGGCCAAACAATCAAGTCAATGACTGAAAAGGGAAATGCAAAACATTGCCTACACATGGTCAGTTTTAGAATTAAAAGCTTTAAATATCCAGTTCAAGTCCACCTTCAGCAAACATTACGAGTTACTGTAGCTGCAGACAGCCATTTGGATGAAAAAGACGGCTTGCTACTTCAGATTTATACTGATTTAAATGAGAGCAGATGACAGTCTGTAATCTGCTGTATGGTGGATGTTATCTTAGAGGTTCACATGAAAATGTTATATACCTTTACCATAACAAATCTAATAACCATCCTCTTGCATAAAGAAAAATCAGCCGATGACATTATTCCCAACAGCACATAGTGAATGACTGGACTGAAGCTAACCAAGCTGCCAGCTCGTATAATCATACCAAACAGGAAAAATGACTGAGCAGACACAGATTTGGGGCTACCTGGTCATGCCCACTAGCTAACTTCCCAGTGTCTGGTACTTGTATGCATTCAGGGTGTTCTTACCTTTTATAAATGAAGGATTGTCAACAGTCGTCAAGGCAATTTACAATTCTAAGCCTGTGACAAGCTTAGTGGGAAACATGCCTTTAGCGCCTGTCCTTCCTCCACAACAGCTGAGCTGTAGCAGAAAGCGGTTTTACAGTGCTTGGCTATATCCTGGTGCAGGGGAAGGTGCTCAGGTTTTGAGCCTAACCAAGCATTTCCTTCCTGCTCCAAGTCAATAGCTTCAGCCATGTGGAGCTGGGCTTGTCAAAGACTTCTTCTGAAAGGCCATGGATGTCCCTACTTCTGGCTATTACCTACAATCCAACCCCAAGGACCAATTCTAATCTAGGATTCAAATCTTAAAATAAAGATATATATTCAATCCACATAGAAAAATAAACCTCTATTCAAACTACACCTACAGACCAATAATACACAGATGCCTTCTTTAGCTCACACAACAATTAAATCTTCACCAATTGTCAAGGCATTTGGGCTTTTAAAATTTTACTCTTTTTTCCCCAGGGTTGAATATTACAGAGTCTTTCTTTGGCTTGTCACAATAATTTTCTGTTTACCACATTGAAACTAGCTCTTTCACAACACTGATTCAACCTATTTTTTTCCCCATGATTCTGTGTCATTATCTATTAGAGGTAATGAAAGAACAAATACAAACAAGCAGTCATTTAAAATAGTAATATGTAGTAATGCCTCTTTCAGGCAACCTCAGAACATCTGTCAGAATTTCAGAAAAATAAGTGTTGTTATAAGTAATGATAAACACAGTTTATCACACTAACTTTTCTTACTGTTGATGGACAAACTCTCTGCTGTGGTAAACCAAACAGATCTCATACCAATGATACAATTTGATGTGCTGATATGCTAAGTCTGACATTACCTATCTGAAATAAAGTTGAAGAGGAATATATTTTTATTAAATGTGACAGATACAATGGTGTCAAGTAGCTCAGTGCAGAAAAACAAGACATCATCATAAAGTTTAGCTGGACAACTGCACTAACATTCAAGTAAATTTGACTCACAGGAGCAACAGCCTTCCCATCTTTGGGGAACAGCTTCTTAAAGTTATCAGAAATACAAACTGCCATAACAGGCACAGCCTATGCCTGGACTGGGAGACTGCCAAAAAAGGTTAACATGGCAGGGGCACTGGAACTAGATGATCTTAAGGTCCTTTCCAACCCAAACCATTCTATGATTAGTATATGCTATTTCAAAACCCAAACATCATCACAAAATGCATATTTCTATATATCTTTGCACTTGCTAGCTTTCTTCCAAAATATTCCCACATATTTGCATATATAGTAATTTGCATATACTGTTTGCAACAAGATCTATGGCATTAAAGCAACCTGTCTGTCCATGGGACTGGATGCCTGCATCACTGAACAGTGCTTCTATGCCAGAGTTAGCACTCTAATTAGACAGGCTACAAAGAAGGAATTTAGAAACACTGCACAGCCATGTGTCTAGGAAAAGCAAAGCTTAACTAGGATTGAAACTGGCAAGGGACATCAAGGGCAATAAGAATAGTTTCTACACTAAATAAGCAATAAAAAGTCTGGACAAGAAAAATACAAGCCCACTGCTAAACATGGTGGATGTAGCACACCCTGGCTACAAAGGCTGACTGCATTTTGGGCTGCTTTCAAAGGACCATAGCCAATAGATCTGAGTAGTTATTAGACTGCATCTAGCACACTGCATCCAGTACCATGCCCCCAGTACAAGAAGAACAGTGACAAACTGCAGCAGCTTCAGTAAAAGGCAACCAAGATAGTTAGAGGCTCAAGCAACTCCCTTATGATGAGAAGGTGAGGGGAAAAAGGTTTATTCAGTTTGGAGAAGACAACTTCAGGGGACTTTAAGCCTAACAGTACTTACAAGGAAGTCATCAAGAATACAAAGCCAAGAACTTCAAAGCAGTGCCCAGTGGGAGGACAAGATACCATAGACTTAAATTTAAACTGAATGTAACAAAGAACTTTTCCCGTCATGTGGACTTTCAAGCATTGGAACAGGTTGCCCACAGATGTTATGCAGTCTCCATTCTTGGAAGCTTTCAAGACTAGATGGGGTAAAGTCCTGAGCAACCTGGTCTGGTCCACTGACCCTGCTTTGAGCAGGAGGTTGGACTAGGTACCATACTGATGTCCCTTCTAAACTCAACCACTCTGTGTCTGCAATTTAAATGTCTGCATTTAAGCTAGCTAAGATCCCATTATTTTCAGCAGAGATCCAGTCAATACCATCAATGGAATTTAGTCAATAATTCATATGACCAAATGTAGATGAATCATATTACTTCATTACATATATTGATTCACTCACTCTTGAGTAAAGTTAACCTTCATGAGCTTGACCAGTTGCAGCTGTCCACATCATGTACACATGGTCATATGAGCTCCCCCCATTAGGTTTGAAATACTCATTTCCAAACACAACTCTTCCCACTCTAAAAAAAAACAACTAAATTCTTGGAAGTGTCAGAATCCTGAAAGTGCACACTTTATTTCATCAGAAAAAGTCCAGCCAGCTCTAGACACAATTTGTGGAATGGATTTACTTAGAGCTGAAGTTCTGCCATTAGCAATGCCTGTTACAACGTATGTATTAATGGTTACACGAAAGGAAGATGAGACTGAAGAGCAGTCTCCCATCCCTTTCGCCCTCTTCTTTGATGTCCCCAACTATTGCTGACACTAGCTTGAAGTGTCAGGATCCTGAGTAAACCAACAGGCTCCAGTTGCCCTGTCCACTCTTAAACCATCTTTCTCTGTAAACCTCCTCTTCCCCTGTCCACAGGTTTAGGTACTTGGATTAAAGGTCCACTCTGGTATGACCTAGCTGTGTAACCCTGGATGAAGTTTCTATGAAAAGAGCTAAGCTGTGGTAGAACTACTGTGAGAAGCTCCAAATGGGTCTTCTATCCATGTAGCCTCCACCCACTGGCTTGGGTACTGCATGGAAGCCTCTGCCTTGCTATAGATATGCTGCACTTTGGTCATTCCTCGTTAATGTTGATCCTGCCCTGTTGACTTGAATTCTTGGCTCAAACTCAAACCTGCCTTATGCCTACAGATTTCATTTGCAATCACCAACCAGTCTGTTGGCTGAACTCTGTTACTGTCACCAAACCTGCTCTTCTTGACCTGTTCAGATACTGTGCGACTGCACACCTCATCAATGAGGTCACTGTCTTGCTGTCGCCCTCAGCTACCTTGTCACAGAGCCCAGTCATGTCGACTGCTGACAGCAATTGACAGGTAAGGATTCAGTAGCATCACCACTAATACAAATGGAAGCACAAACAATAAACGTGTATTAGCACTGACTCAGACTCTTGGACATCCTATTGATCTATTCAGATTCAGCAATCTGTGGAGCCATAGGTCAAGTGGTACTTCAAAATTTATGCCTTCAGAATTGCTTCAAAATGTCATTCCTTGAAATTCCTCCTAAAAAAAGAAAAAATCTATATTTTTATGGGAATTTTCCCCCTCTTCTTGCAAGAATATGCATAGGCTAAAAACATTTTTAATATATGCCTTATATGAAGCATGCTGTGATATCTTCATATGTAACTCCTCTCCCCAGTTAAAGTAAAAATCTAACTGTACATTCAGGAAAGCTTGAGACAAGATCCAAAAAGTACTGAGCAATAATCCAGAAGTGCCTATGATATACTTTCTTTTTATATTATTCAATTATGAGTATGTGACTAAAGTTTCTAACCATAAACAAATGACAGATCTTCAAAAGTTCTCCATCTATGCACTAAATCATTGCACATAGAAACAGAGCAGTACCATGAAAAAGCAGTATGCTTCACTTCAAGTGAATGTACCACATTATTCAACTTCCTGAAAGGTTTCATTCATTATAATAGTCTTTACTCAGGAAGAATGAAATTTGTCACCTACATTCCTAATAAGCTTTCTATTTCTTTCTTAATAGCTCAATCAAGCAGACTGAGCTCCTTATAGAGTAAGTTACTTCTTCAAAGGAGTGAAACATATTATGCACCATACACATAAGTAGAAGGCTGAAGTAGATCAGATTACTCATAAGTAAGTTTATTATTTGCAAGACTAAGGCTTAAACAGTTAATTCCCAAAATTTCCTGAAAATTGTCGTTCAGGTTTCTAGTGCCATACCTTTAAACATACCTGGAAACAACTGCTAACATGAGCCAAAGTTTCTCACTTACCTCATCAGTTTAAAGGATGAAGCCCTGAACTCCTAAATGCCACTATGAAAGTATATCCACAGAGACGGAATGCAAGCAGTTAAACCAGTGAGAACTTCTGTCAGTTCTCAAGGCTGACTTGCTTCAGTCACATCCTGTCAGACAATACTATCTACTAAAACCAAGAAACATATTTCTATCTATTTGAACCACCGCTAACTGATGCTGATTGACCAATGCTAGCTTCTCCGAAATCAGTCATTTCCAGCAACTCCTGAGAAGTAAATCAAGGAAAATGACATTTATATTACCTATTTCATCAACTTTGAGACTCCTTTCTCCTAAAACACAGCACTGAGACTTTCAAATTTTTACTTCAGCTGCCTCTCAAACAGACATGAAGAATATGCTTTTCAGAGCCTGAGGAGTTTCAGCAGCATGACAAAAGTAATATGCATTCTTTCTAGTAGTAATGTCTACAAATGCCTTGCTTTTTTGCCACAGTTCAGCTGACTACTAAGGGTATATCTTATAGTGGTTTGCAATCACTCTTTTTATCCTGGTTTAGTGTTTTCGTGTCTCCAAAAGGGGCTTAGATCAGTAGAAATCAGCAATAGAAATTCCTGGTCAACAGGAAACACATAAACTTCAGAGACCCCAGGGAAAAAGTCCAATTAATTGAATTGATCAATTTGTGACTGATGATTGAAACCCACTCCTGTGACTGACAATATGCCTTTCTATCTTTATCTTTGTAGGTCATGCATAATTCCAACATACACTGCTTTCACTTTCCTCACTTGAAATTATGTTAGGGTGCTTACTTGGGGTCGGAATCAAAACCTTATAAAAATGGAACTCTCGTATTCTTTCCTTCTAGGTCTTATTTAATTTTGTTCTGCTCATATACAGATAAAGCCTTCAACATTAAGCATCCAAACATTTAATAGATCAGACTTCTGATTTGACATTTTTGACTGAACAAGGAAACAATTTCACCAAATTAAAAAGAACTAGCAATAAGGGAAGGTAACAATTTACAGTCTTCATTGGAAACTAAATAGCTTACAAAACATACATATAAATCTTTGAATTAATCATTTGCAGTGAATCCTTGTACTTCCCTACATTTACCCCATCAAATACAAGAGTCTGCAGTATACTCTAACCAGCATAAAATCTAACTTTTAAAAGATAATATGTAAAAATAGACACCATCTGCAGATACATGAGGAAGTGATGCACAGTATAAATCTATGCATTTGAATCTCTGTACATGCCTATTATTTTTTATAATGCTAAGAATATATAGCATAAAGACTGAAGCCCCAAACAAAATCATAACACAGATAATTTAAGAGCCCTTCTTTTTAACGCTTTCATAAAAATAATTACATCTACCATATTCTACCATGCTGAAGGACTGGCTTCAGGTTTGGCACATTCAGGAGACAAAAAGAATAACTGCAAGGAAATATACTTATGTTAACAACTGATCTTATTACTTTTGTTACACTAACTTCCGAATAATCATCTTTCTGTCAGCACCTTCTTATTTCCACTTGTCTCGTTTCATTTCTCTTAATGCTTTAAAAATGGATCTTACATTTTGGTAATTAAATAAAATGAGATGTTCACATGTCTAACTTTACTATCAAGTGGAAAATAGGCAATAAGAATAACTGCTCTAGAATGGCTGAAAATAAAAGGTGGAGAGAAGAGAATGATTCTATAGCCATGATAGCATTTTGAACACAAAATTCAAGATGTATCTCTTCTCAGATAGATTCAGTGACACAGACTTAAAGTCAAGTACAGAAATGTAAGTGATGCCAAGGAAACAGCAGATGAGATCTGTCAACAGACATAAATATTTTTATCTGAACAGAAACTGTACATGAAAGGTATGTTCAAAAATGCGAAAGGACTTAGAAGGGAGACCTGGGAAATGATTTGTTTCTAACATCTAGTACCTGACCCTACTTTTTGAGCAAGTACATATTTTGTACTTAGAAATTCAAAGTATAACCTTCTTAAAACAATGTGAGTCTACTGGCTTTCTTTTTCCTTTTTATTGAAGGAGTTGCATAAATAGGATTCCAATACATGAAGTAAGAAACCTGTGCAGAGAAAACTGATGTGCCATTGCAAGGACACCTTGACTTCTCCTGTTTTCTATTATACACATAAAAGGTTTAGTACTGAAAGGAATTAAAGGCTTTTCAATGCACTTTTCAATGCTTCCTCACAATTAAGCCATTTTTTACACAGTGTATGCAAGCAATAAGCAACTAATTAAAAGGGATATTAATACCCTGCAATATGCACAGAATTATTCCAAGTCATAAGGACAGAACTAATCAACCGGAATAAAGCAAACTAAGGGAACAAGCCATCCAAGTGCTGCAATCACTATCTTAGCTTCAGAGTTCAGAAAGAAAATTAAAGTAAATTTTCCTAGACATGGACTAAAAATTATATCCTGCATGCTGATAAAGACCCAAACATTTTCTCCGACTCCTCATGTAATTATAATACAGCAATAATTGCTTCCTACTGATTATCAATAATGTACAGAAAAAGTGGAATTTATAATATTAGCTCTAGCAGAATTTCTAGATATGTCAATTCTGATGTCATATCCCCAGATTTAAAAGCAAATGACTACTTATTCTTGAATAGCAAGTTTAGATGAAAAAGATACAGACTATGTGCTAGTAGAAAATTATCAGTTGTATATGGATAAGTCATACAAACAAAACATTAAGAGTATGAAGCTCTTCACCATGACAGTGGTAAGACACTGGAGCAGGTTCCCCAGAGAAGTTGTGCCTGCTCCATCCCTGGCAGTGTTCAAGGCCAGGTTGGACACAGGGGCTTGGAGCAACCTGGTCTAGTGGAAGGTGTCCCTGCCCATGGCAGGGGTTTGGAACTGGGTGATTTTTAAGGTCCCTTCCAGCCCTAACCATTCTCTGATTCTATAAATCTTATTTGAATATAAGGACTAACTCGTCACATACACGGAGGTTCAGTAAATAGATCTTTACTGAAAAAATTTTCATTTCATCATACCTCAAAGGTTTGTAAATTTCAAGGTATTTTTAAAGGCCTCATATTTTACAATAACCATATAGCATTTCAATATGCAGCAAGTTTTGCAATTGTAAAATCAGTTACTAATTTACCTAATTAATGCTACATTTTTTTTCTCTCTCCCACTTGGAATAAAAAGAGACACTTAAAATAATAAAAATCTTCATTGTAAAAGAGGAAGGAGCCCCATGATAAATAAAAGAAAACAGCATAGGCAACTCTTTCAGCGTATATGGAGAGGAGGTTGATTTAGAAGAGGGAGAAAGGAGAAAGTAGTGTTTAGCTGAACTGATTATAAATATTCCAGACATAAGGATCAGGTGCAAAATTCAACTCCTGGAACGTTATGTGAAATTTTTGCTTGGATTCTGTTCTAACCCTTCCTTTCCTTCAAAACAGTATCGATACCTTTTACTATTAAATTGTTAATATAACTTGGAGAGTTCAATATACACCTGTCATGGAGAAGATCTGCTAAGACACACATTTTGTAGAGATATCACAGTAATCAGAAATCTGCAGTTTATACCTTTGGCTACAATCATTACCTGTGTGAAGTCCACTAATGTGGACTAAGGGCCAGTTTAAAGTTAGTATTCCTTGGAGTTAATTTATTAGGGTTTCCTCTGGACCCCACCATCTTCAAAAACATTTATAAGTTAATAATTATTAGCCAGGTTGGATTTAAGCAACCTGTCTAGTGGAACCCCATGGCAGGGGGTTGGAAACAGATGATATTTAAGGTCTCTTCCAACCTCAAATTCTACAATTCTATGAACTGTGTTTACAGAAAGGTGCTTCATTGCATCCTGTCAGCACAGTGCTATAAGACACAACGCACCTGTGTTCTATGCCCTTGAGTATGGTATGAGACTTAGGCGTAGCATGGGGCAAAAGACACTTGGATACCTGCAACATCCTGGGCTGTATTAGTTAAAAGCATAGCTAGCAGGTCTAGGGGCGTGATTATTCCCCTGTACTCAGTATTGGTGGGAGAGTGCTGTGTCCGGTTCTGGGCTTTCCAGTACAACAGAGACATGGAAATACTGGAGCAAGTCCAGCAAAGAGTCATGAAGATGATTAAGAGACAGGAGCATCACTCATACAATGAGAAGCTGAGAGAGCTGGAACCGGACAAAACAAACTTGGTGAAAAGAAGGCTCAGGGAGGTCTTCTCAATGTGTGTAATGTGTCTTTAGTACCAGTACAGGTACTAAAGACAGTAACATCGTTAAATGTATCTTCATTTCATCCTGGAAAGACAACCAGAAACAAACTCAAATGTGCCCAAGGAAATCACCAGGGAAAGTACCTCATGCCTCAGACCAAGCGTGTTCTTGGAATAAGTCAATTCACCATATAGATATGTGTTAAAGCTGAACCATTCTTGATTCCAGTTACCAACAGGATATAGAAGAAAGGAGGGAGAGAGAAGAGCATGAATTTTACTGAAGCCTCCAATTAAGACTATAACTAATTGTAATACATTATGGATTCAAAAAAAATTTCCTTTAGCTACACTGTGTTAGGCCTCAAGAAAATGCACTAACTGCATTTGTCATTTGAAGGATGACACAATCCTTACAGGTTTGGACAGAAAGCAGCACAGGTAAAATATTTAACAGTATGCCAAAACAAATGAGAGATTAAGTTTTGATCAGGAGACCTTTCTACTGATAGGTGATACAGAAGAAAAATGGCAGAACTCTTTCTCTTTAGAGGTCTGGGATAACAGCGTAATTGAGTCCCAGCTATACTGGGCACATGACTTTTTAAAAATTCACTGCACAGCACAATACAAGTGTTCTTGGCTCAGACACGATTCAGGACAAAACAGAAGCACACTGTTGGTCAGCACAAAGGTGTACGTACAGAAGCCTGCAAAAGAACTAGCTCTGTTTTACTTGTTCTGTAGTGAGTCCAAAGTCGACACTTTCACATCTTACAAATGTCAGACTGTGACATCAACCCTGAGCCACCTTAAGTATATTCAAAACATAATATTTTTCTAAAAAAATATAAATCAAAACTTTGTTTTCTTCAGAATTCTTGCCTTTGTGTAGCTACAATTAAACATTACAAAATGCAAATACTTTTAGAGATAGTGCTGGAATTCAATGTCTAGTTCTGACTGTAAAAGTGGAAAACAACTCTATTAAGAGACACCAAAAACACTAGCCAGAAAGCAGAGCATGTTGGAACTTTACTGGTTTAGCCAATTTTCAGGGTAAAGTAGACTTTTTATCAAACAAAATATTCAGTGCATATTTCAATACAAAAACATTTAAGAAATATCAAGTATTTCAAATATTCCTTTTTTTCCCCCTCTACTTCAATTCAAAAGTAAGAAGAGAGTATCTGAAGTGGGGTATGTGCTTAGTTTGTTTTTTATGTGATATGTCAGAGTTCAGTGTTTCAATGAAAATTCCAGTTGAATTTCTGTAGGAAAATAATATTAATACAGAAATTTAAGGGTTGGTGTGTTGAAGTGGGGAGAGTGGGGAATAGGAAGAGGTGCATTTGAAAGCTTTTCCAGACAGTAAAGGACTTAGTAGCATGCTCTTAATGTATAAAAAGAGAGTTACTAACTAGTATCTTCAAGACAGTAGCCATGAGTTTGTCAGCATTCAGAAAAAAATATGTATCTTTATGTATTCTTCTTCTAAAAAAGAGAAGATACAAAACTTAAGATTAATTATAAGAGTGACACTTCCAAACAATTCAGAGATTCATATAGATAACTCATGATAAGGATCAGAGTTATGTCATCATATTCGATGTATCATTGCAAATGTGCGCAATTATGAGAATGTCATTATTAAATAAAACAAACAAAAAACACAAAAATATAATCCTTATGGATGAGTCAGGAAAACGTTCAGATATCTCAAAAAAATTGGAAAGATTATAAATCCATCTGCAGGTTTTAGCCCAATTATTCCGGTAACTGCTAGGACACAAAATCTAAAAAAAAAGTAGCTACAGGGATACGATATCACTGGTATCACAGAAACATGGTGGGATGATTCCTGTGACTGGAGTGTTGGAATGGAAGGTTACCAGCTCTTTAGAAAAGACAGGCCAGGCAGACGGGGAGGGGGAGTTGCTATTTACGTCAGTGACAGGCTGGAGAGTACGGAACTCTGTCTGGGGATAGATGAGGAGTCAACAGAGAGCTTATGGATCAGGGTCAAAGGAAAAACAGCAATGAGGAACATCACAGTGGGGATCTGTTACAGGCCATCTGACCAGGAGGACTCTGTGGATGAAGTGCTCTACAGACAGGTAAGAGCAGCC
>NW_009916574.1:0-333 GCF_000696875.1 Nestor notabilis | reverse complement strand
AAAGGAGGTTCCTCAATTGTGTGGAAGACAACTTCCTCTTGCAAGTAATACAGGAGCCAACAAGGAGAGGTGCCATGCTTGACCTCGTGCTCACCAACAGGGAGGGACTGGTTGGGAATGTGACACTCCAGGGCAGCCTTGGCTGTAGCAACCATGAGATGGTCAAGTTTGAGATCCTCAGGACAGTGAGAAAAGCGTGCAGCAAGCTCACTGGCCTGGACTTCAAGAGAGCAGACTTTGGCCTCTTCAGGAACCTGCTTAGTAAGGTTCCATGGGTATAGTCCTAGAGGACTATAGTCCTAGAGGCCCAAGACTGCTGGTTGATATTCAAGG
>NW_009916573.1:0-8736 GCF_000696875.1 Nestor notabilis | reverse complement strand
TGTCAGTGACATGGACAATGGAACTGAGTGCACCTCAGCAAGGGTGGCGGAGAAGAGATTCAGAGCAGCCCTGTGGAGAAGGACTTAGGGGTGGTGATTGATGAGAAACTCGACATGAGCAGGCAGTGTGCGCTTGCAGCCCAGAAAGCCAACCGTATCCTGGGCTGCATCAAAAGAAGCATGACCAGCAGGTCAAAGGAGGTGATCCTGCCCCTCTACTCTGCTCTTGTGAGACCTCACTTGGAGTATTGTGTACAGTTCTGGTGTCCTCAACATAAAAAGGACATGGAGCTGTTGGAGCAAGTCCAGAGGAGGGCCACGAGGATGACAAGAGGACTGGAGCACCTCCCGTATGAAGACAGGCTGAGAAAGTTGGGGCTGTTCAGCCTGGAGAAGAGAAGGCTGCGTGGAGACCTCATAGCAGCCTTCCAGTATCTGAAGGGGGCCTGCAAGGATGCTGGGGAGGGACTCTTCGTTAGGGACTGTAGTGGTAGGACAAGGGGGAACGGCTTTAAACTTAAACAGGGGAAGTTTAGATTAGATATAAGGAAGAAGTTCTTCACAGTGAGGGTGGTGAGGCACTGGAATAGGTTGCCCAAGGAAGTTGTGAATGCTCCAACCCTGGCGGTGTTCAAGGCCAGGCTGGACAGAGCCTTGGGCGACATAGTTTAGTGTGTGGTGTCCCTGCTTATGGCAGGGGGGTTGGAACTAGATGATCTTAAGGTCCTTTCCAACCCTAACTATTCTATGATTCTATGATTTGTACTGAGAAAATTATTTTGTGTACAAAAGCACACATTCTGGGTAATGGTCTTTTTCAGCGGTGGTGAACAGATAGGTGTAACTGGTAAGACTGTGGAACACCAGCTGTCAAGTCTCAATGGACATACAGTTCTGCTTTTCCATATAGTGCCTATACATTCTTAGCTAAGTAGAAGAGTGTTTCGGAACTTCTTGCAAAAGCACTTATTGCCTAGTTTGTAGCTAGGCTAGTTCTCTTAACTCCAAAGAAAATATTCCTACTGGTTTCACTGAAAGTTTCTCCACATAGTTTTTTGCTAGTAGCTTACAAATGAGATTACTATCAAAAATTAAATCCCTATATTCTTGAGAGCCCTAACTTACTTAACAGTCCACATAAAGTGTTTTAATTGAATCTCCAGCTAATAAGCAAGACGTAACAGCACCATTTCTGACAGTTTCACTGCAGTACAAAACTGTCTTAAAGTAGTTCTGGTGGCTTTATGGAGAAATAAGATATGCAGTCAAACAAGGCCTAACCTTACATCTTGTCTTCAAAAAAGAACTTTACTAGGAGCCAGAAGCTCAAGTTTCAAACAGGTAAACAGAAACAAACTGAATCAATACCAGAAGCTTGGAATCAGGTGTGAAGCATTCCAGTCACTTGGAAATTTCAAATTACTTATGATAATACATGTTGAGACTTTCCGTTTTATTAGTAATTCAGCTGCTGAACAGTCTGCCCTTCTCTTCCTTTTCCTATTCATCAGCACCAATGAAGTACTTCCTTCTGAGGACCCCTGTTCAACAGTTTTATTGTTGCTGCTTACAGCCTCCCTGCAGTGTAATAACATGGAATCTGACCTAAGACTGAGAACTGTATGGCAAGAACTATGCATTTCATTCTGCTGCTGTGTAGTTGACCTGTGCTGTTTGCAGAGCTATTTGCCAAGATTTGGCAGCTTAATGTGTACCCTTCAATTCATAGCTAATAAATTCTGGTCAGCAGTAAACCTGCATGCTTCCAGGTGACAGCACAAAAAATCCCAGCAAACAGCCTGCAGTGACTTCTCCAAGCAGTAGGCTTCTGGATGGGAGACTGACCAAGATTTCTAAATGTACCAAGTTTTGGCTACAGTGGATTTTTTTTAAATATATTTATCTACTTGTTAAGTAGCACCGGCTTATTTACCACAGTACTCAGCTGAGCAAGCAGGCACCCATTCAAAAATAGTGGGATCCCGTCACTCACCCAGAGCAGTAGCTGCGGCTCCCCGAGCGCTTCCCGACGTAGCTATCTCAGTGATACCACGAGAGGGAGCGTTCGAGCTACGTTTCGACTGAGAAACGGGAGGGGCTCTGCTGCACGCTTTCCTACTTGACACTCAGAACTCCGAAATGATAAAAAAACAGCTTTCTATACCTTTTAGCAACACCCAAGGCGTCTTACCCTTCTCACCAATGCACGTATGCAGTTACTCTTCCATCTCAATAGCATGAATTCTAACAATGTCTTGATCCCTAAGACCTAGATCTTGAGAGCCAGAGGTGGGGATGGGAAGATGACACATACGCACGGATGGATGGATTTTTTTCCTACCTAATTATGTGTCAAGAGACAGTTCAGTTGCCAGCTCTTCAGTGCTCTCCTACCGCTTTCCTAACGTTTCTTTTAGTATACTTATTACCTGTTCTCAAAACTGCCCAAACAGCAATGGGAACATGAAAAGGACATGATCCCTCTGGGCAGCAGCACAAGAATGAGGATACTCAACCACCAGTCAAGCAACTCAAGCACAGTCATTACATGACCAGCTAATGTTACACAAGTGCTGCTTAACACCCAGTAACACTGGTTCACCAGCTTATCTTGCTTCCCAAAGAACAGTGACTCAAAGGTAGTGTGTCCATTCTATCACTCTTGAGCCAAGATACCTATGAGATTATCACAGAGCTAATGAGGGACGACAACTCTCACACAGGTTCATGCCAAGGTTAAATTTTATCTCTGCAGCAAGTGGGCCACCCCAGAAAAAGCTATGAAAGAATGAAATAAAAATCAGAGAGCCAGCCCAAATATCATTAGTGTTTTGCTTCACTTTAACAGTACTTTAAAAATCATACATAGCAATGTACAAAAGGAGTTCTTCCTCAGAGGGAAAATCACATATGACAAATGCAAATGATACCAAGCAACATGCTTCTGGAAGTTGCTCAAATACTACGTAGATTAAATCTGTATAAAAGAGCTTCACTGATCAGAACTGACCAAATCAAGCACTGTTCATCCCATTCTGCTATTGCTTACCAAATCTAGTGTAAGCAGCAAAACTGTACTAGTTCTGGGAAGAGCGACTGAGTATCTGCATGATTTGCATCCACAACTGCCTCACAGACATACACTCCATAAACATTAAGATTCACTTAACAATATCTCCCTACCCGCATGTTCTTTACCAATGAATGCACAAACTGAACTTTCAATTTTTAATTACACCTCCTACTCCTGCACTTCTACTGACCCAAAAAAATGCAAGTGAAGCTGTTAAGTAGTATGACTATTGTAAACTTAATATCATTCAGGCAATTTCTGTCCAGCAACACTGTGCATTGCTACAGCACAATACTTCACAATATAGAAAGCCAGAATTGCTTGGAAAGGCAGAATAAACTTTTCACTAATTTTATTCACTAGACTGCAGTTTGCCTTCCCCATTTTGGAACTTCTGCTGTATAAGCAGTTTCATTTTGCCAAAAAGACTTCTGTAAACTCTAGCAGTGGGTCAGGAAAGGCATGGGGTGGAATTTTAATAAGAAGATATGTAAAGGCTGACTTACCAACGGGTCCCCTGACTTGTTAAAAAAAATAAATCAATGTCATATAAAAAGTTGTTAAGATGTTTTACATACAAAACTTCTCACATGATAGCTGAATGCATGTCTCTGAACACAGCATTGGTAACTAATGAATGAAGGAATCAAGTAATTTTTTTTTTTAATGTATCAAAGAAATGTAGTAACACCAGTCAGAATGGCTGATATATTTTCCTTTCATTCCCCTACAGATTTACTTGAGTGCTCCCCTACATTGTTATAGTCCTCAGAAGAAGTTTTACCTTACCTTTTTACCATCAGTCTATTTACCTTATCTATTTACTCTTACCTATTTTCCTCCATCCTGTGTTTAAATATTTAAAATTTTATCACTTTAACTTGTCATTAATGCACATTTGACCAGTGGGTGGAGATAAGGCTTCAATTACAAAACTAAAACCAAACTATTTGAATAGCCGCTGTGACTACAGAAATAATATCTAAATGCCAATACTACCTCGGCAAAGAGGCTTAAATGAGCCAAGTTAAAATAAAAAAATCAAACCATTTTTCTTATCTCCTGATTCTCACTTACTTCAATAGTGTCTTGACAAAATATTTGGAATCAAAAAGTAAAGGCTTAATTTTATTTAAACTCAACAGTTGTGTCTCCACCTACTGGAAAACTGTATTTAACTGAAACAGTCATTTGATCCTCTGAGATTTGGGTAAGCAAGAGCTGCAAGAGCCATGTTTCTGTGCAAGATGCAAAGAATTTGACCTCCCCTTCCCCTAAACTCCCCAAAAAAGGGTTTGGAGAAACCACTGATGTTCCCCACAGTCAGCATGGATTTCATGAGGTTCCTACTCTCAAACAGTTGCTTGTAAGAATGCAAAACTAGGCAACACTCTTAAAATAACATATCCAAGTAATTTCTTAAATAACAGTTGTTGCCAGTAAATCTGAAATGTCATCTAATTTCAATGTTTCTAATTTTCCTCCATGCTTTCATGAGTCCTGGATATTAACATTAGAATAAATTCTTTAAATAACTGAAGTGTAAACCCCACAGAATGGTTGCTAATATGAAGCATTCTTAATATGTAACACTTTTTTTTAAGCCAGAGACCCTGAAAATAATTAAACATGAAGTTAAAGTTGAGAATCTCCCATTTTCAAATTTTATTTTTTATTATTTAATACAGGTTGTGAAATTACTTAGCATCATTTTATAGACTAATTAAAATAAAATAGGAATGTAAATGTTTTGATATGGAAAACCACCTCTGCTAACCTCTCTTTTTTGTCTTCATTACTCCTGTAAGAATGACATCAGCCGTAACTAAATAACTCAGGCTTGCCTTATTCTGAAAAAAAGCAATTTTTAAACCACAGGATAGCAGATTAACATCACAATGTTTTGTTTATCCCACTGCAAAAGACAACGGTTCTGCCATAGTATGACCTGAGATCCAACTGCAGATGGTTATTATGACCAAGTAATCAGACAGAACTATCTTAGATCAGTTTTAGGCTCTGAATCTAGATAATCTACTATTTATCCTGTGATTAAAAAAATTACATTAGCACCTTCCTATCAATGAAAACAAACCATTACATTCCTCTACCAGTATCTGTGACCAGCACATCTGTATTACTTCAGCCTGCCTCTCACACGTCAGACTGAACTAAACTCGCTTTTCTCCAGGACCTTTATGAGCTGTTTCTACTGCGGAGGACAGAAAAAACACTGTCCTTCTCACAGACTCATTCTTAACCCTGCCATCACATTCTACTTCGTATTTCCACACAAATAACTCCAGCAGTGTGTGCACCACTCCAGTTGCAGCACTTTGTTTTTTACCGAATGCAAGGCCAAACCCATTCCAGTTTGCCTCAGCACTGAATATACAGAAAAGTTACTGTACACGTCCTACTGGGACAGGAATTTACTTGGCTTGTTAAGAAGAGTTTCTCCCTACAGCTCAACTCCTCTATTGGCTCTCTTTTTCCAAAAGAACAAATATGAACATCTCATTCAAGGCCATCCCCCAAAAAAGAAAGAGAGAAACAACGAACAGCAAAAAGCAAGCTCAGGCATATGTAGTGTTAAGAACTCATCTGTCCATCCTAGGGTACTCCTTCTGCAGCAAATACTCTTTCCTCATCTAGTAGTGTGGTCACTCAGTCAATTCCCTCAAACCAGGACCAGTCAATTTTTACCCATTTTTACCTTAACCACAGAACACAACAAGACAGTTTATTTAAACTTGTGTGAGTTTTTTACCTTTCCAAATCTTAGGATTGCGTAATTCATTCTACATCTGGATGGAGACTGCAACGCCTAAAGTACTACTACAACCATTACCACAATCCCGAATGTACACCTGTTTCGTAAGTAAAAAGAGATTCCTCCCCCTTTACTACAGCATAAGAAAAGATTTGCTCGTCTACAGATCCTGCATGGAGGATCAAAGGGCACTCACCAGAGCCCTGGGATAGTCACATCAAGTCAGAACTTGAAATCACTTTTCACTATAGCAGAAAGCATGATTTTAAAGCAGGATGCTAAACTTTCAGAGAACTTCATCCAAAATATAAGTAATTTCTACAAATAAATACATGTAGAAAACCAGAATGATTCAGGGACTGAGTCACTGTTCGAAGAGACACGTGCTAAAGAATCTGTTTTGCCTGTCATTATAGTACTATGAAGTTTTCCCTGATCACTGACCTTTGGTTCTGCTCGTAGAAATATCCTGCCCAAGGACCTAATATCAGACTCCACTTGATTCTGACTAAAGCAGCAGTGTCTGGGGACAATGCTCAGAGCACATCCTTAACAGTTCAAAATAAAGCCTGCCAAATTATTTGGTAATTATTTGGTTTTCCTGCTTTTACTATGGTTAAACATCAACTAAAAATGCCAAAAGTAGTAAGTTACATTGCCTAGGTTTCTTTTCCTTCCTATCTTCCTGAGGTTTGCAGGTACAGCAATTCAGAAAAAAAGATCAGATTAAAATTTTATGTCTTAAATAAGAAACATCCTAAAAGTCACGGGTCTTGCAGACATTAATCCTCTCTATCAGCCTTCATTAAGACTCCTTCAGATTAGTCAGGCATGTTTTCATTACTTCTTTTCTAATTTAAAGAAAAAAAAAACACCAAACATATGCAATGAAGCCATGATTTAAGTTAATAGCATCTATTATTTGTCTAAAGAAAAAAAAAAAGGCAACAAGAGGTAGTTCAAGAAAGGTCCAATCGCACATATGTTGCAACAGCTTTTCAATCATTTTAGAGACTTTTAGTATGCACAGTTAGCCTACTAATATAACAGCGGAACAGACATCACTCCACATAGCTGGTACGTATATTTGTCAATAATTTCCATATTAAGTAGTTCTTAATAAAACAGGCTGAAACAGCAGTGATCCACAGCATCCAAAACAAATGCAGGAACCCAGAATTCAAAGAAGCTGAATATACATACTTTTGGTTAGATGCTGAAGGCTCCAAAAAAACACCATACCAAATAAAAAAAACCAAAACCCCCAAACCCCAACAACAAAGAGAGTACTGAAGACAAGGAAATAAAAAAAACAATGGTACCAGCATTATGACACCATGCCTCAGTACTGCAGATTTTTCACAGCAATATGGAACTCAAGTAATCTGTATACTGCAATACTTTAAGAACAAAATAAGGAGAGCAAGAACATCAACTCCAAATATTTCAAGGGAGGGAAAAGGAAATGAAAGATTTCTCTGAAGAGTCCTTTAAAAATCACATCAAAACGAGCTCAGACTAGACTCCTGTTAACAGTGGCTTATTTAAATGAGAATTTTCTCTATGGCATTTTCAAGAAGAATTTTGTGACAGATGTTGCATGGTCCAGTCACATGTCGAAGTGTTAAAAGCCAACCACCTCAGCAGAAATAAAAGGAAACATTATGATGTTAGTGTCAACTCAACCAGTTTAACAGACACTATCTGTTCAGAAGCAGCATGCTAAGATTTCAAAGCCTCCTCTAGTCCGACATCTATTTATAGCTGCCCAGCCTCTCTACAATTTCTCACAGCCTCTCCTTCTCCCAAAGCCAAGTCGGTGAAGTTTAATGGATATAATCCTGGGCCTTGTGCCGCAAGATGTTTAGAGGATCTGCAACTCTCCTCCCATGATCCCATGTGCAGTAAGACCAGAAGAAATGAGAAAAGCGTGGTTTAACATACACAGGAGCATAATACATGGGATAAACCTTACCTCTCCGCTTTAGGAACAAACTCATTTTTCCTCTGCCAGCGTGTTGGTGGTAATAAACCACCTCAGCATCAGAGATTAAGCAAATGACACTTGCCTTCTTCCTCCTCACCACAGAACAACAGCCTAGGACAACTGCCTTGAAAGCCAAGACAGAAGCAATCCAAGTCCAAGCTTTGACCCCTCAACAGCATCAGTATCATCCATGCACCCTCCCACTTATATTTTATAATGCTACTACTGTACTTTACACCTTCCCAAACAAACTAGGAGGCTGCTGGCTTGTTTTCAGTGCAGTTTTTGGTTAACATGTGATATCCACCACCCAGCCGCGCATGTATGTGTCTTTCTAAAGCACTGATCCAACAGGCCTCCCCTCCCCCAGCATCTCCAGCAGCAGCTGTAACATTGCAGAAAGGGTGCAGGTATTTTCCTGCATGCGGAGCACCACGCCACTGGCTGAACTCTGCCACAAGCTTTGTAGATCCTTGGTGCCTCTCCTACCACCTACACCCGCTTGCCTGTAGTACTAGTACAGAGACCGAGATGACAGCACTACTGGAAACTCCTGCCCACGGGATTACAACCACATTTTCTCCCCTTTCCCCAGTCAGACGGAGACGGAAGGGGAGGGATGACTTCCTCGGGAGGAAAATAAGAAAGGAGAGGCTGGGGCAGAGATCAAGAGAGGAGGAATCACCCCAAAAGGAGAGCTGATAATCCCTGAGAGGCGAGGCTGCAGAGGGGCGTAACAGGAGAGGGAGGGACAGGGACAGCGAACCGGGGGGATAATCCGGCAAAGAAGGGGGGAGATAATCCCCCTGGAGGAGGGGGGAGGCGGAGGATCCCGGAGAGGGAGGGGCGGGAAACCTGATAATCTCCAGGAGAGAAAACACCGGGAAGGGGGTGGGGGAAGGA
>NW_009916572.1:0-23660 GCF_000696875.1 Nestor notabilis | reverse complement strand
CCCACTCCCGGCTCCCAACCCGCCGCTGCCAGCCCCGGGAAGGGTTGGTGGCCCAGGCGTAGCTGGGGCTCCCCCTCTTTCTGCGTTTTCTGCCCCACTCAGCTCAGCCTCCCTCCCGTACGTGCCCAGAGCCGCAACCCGCACACCGCGGCCAGCCCCGCGCAAAACTTCAGGCAGCCGTTTCTCTCCCCAGCAGGAGGGTGAAACGTTACATGGAAGGGTAATTTGAAAAAATAAGCGCTTATTGCTGCTATTATTGCTGCCGTGGTGGGTTTTTAAATGCTTGCTCTTCACTCTTCGTGGATTCGCTGCAAGTTGCCTGTGTTTTGGTGTTTTCCGTCCCTCTGTCTCCCCCTGACCAGTGTTGTGTGAATCCCCACGTTCCGACTTTGTCTTTACAGATTTCTGTGAAATCCCAACCCCTGCTCCAAGAAGCAGACATTTTGGGAAGATTCTTCACCAGAAAGGACAAATTTTTTATTATTACTGTTATTCTGTTGAGGAAAGGAACAACCAAAACAGAATACCTCCGTCCCCTTCAACCCTGGGGAAGCAATCCCCGTTTCACATCCTCATTTTACACAGAAAGATGCATGAGCTGAACGGATGCAGGCTGAAATCTATCAGTGGTGAAGTTTCCTGTGTCAGACACAACCCGAGAGTACCAGGAACATATACAAAATTGTGCAGTACTGACATCTAAGTATGTCATAATCCTCTCTCTCTTCCTCAGCAGTATCATTACAGCAGGTTAATTACATTAGTCACCTCCTGGTTCTATACATGTAGCTGCTCATTAATGCAACAACCATAAAGAAAAGGAATCATCTAATTCTTGATGCTGCCGATTTTGTTTCTCTCTGATTGGATTCGTTGTTCAGTGAAAAGGGGGCCAGAAGAGCTGCTGTAGGTTCACTGCCATTCTGTGCAGGGAGCGAGGCTGAGGGAAACGGGTGCTGGGAAGTTGAACCACTTGGAGGGCTTCAGCCACATTGCAATTTCATGACTCCATCTACCTCTCTTCCCTTCTTCCTCTCTGGGTGCAGACTGGGACTGCCTTTTTGGGACAACCTGCCCCAGGACTGCTGCACATGAAGGGCTCTGTAGCTAGCAGCAGAGGGGCATTGGCTGCCCTGCAGACCATTGATCATCTCCCCCAGTTGGAGGGCCTGTGCAGCTGAGACCAAGTCGGAGGTGTTCAGCAGCACGCACTCGTGGTGTCTGGCATCAGCCATATACAGATCACCATCACAGGCAAGAATGGCCCTGGGGAGACAGGAGGAGGGATGAAGGAAGGGGTGATAGGAGACAGTGCAGGTGGAGACCACTGAATGCCCGGCCTCACCTCGGGGAATCCTGGCTTTGCCTTCTGCCACAGGAGCTGGGGGTCTCTTTCTGCACTTGTGGAGTGGCCGAACAGCTGAGAATGGGCAAGGGGAAGGTGGCCCCAGTGCATTTTTAGGACTCAGCCTGCTGCAAGAGTATGGAGTATGGTAGCTGTGAACAGGTTCCGAACCACTGCCCTTGTTTCATTTGAGAGGCAGAGAGATGTAGAGAACACCCCTGTGATGGTGGGAGATTATGGCCTTACAAAGGATGGCCTGCGTTGAGGAGGAGGCTCTGTGAAGTTCTTAGCTGGGGAAGCTAGAGATCTCCCAAGGACACCTCCTCACCTTCTGAGACATTTCCGCTGAAAGAAGGAAGGGGTCTTGAAGAGGGAAGGCATAAGGGAGGAATAAATAACTATTGTGACTCTAAGCCATTTTCTTTTTGTATTGGTGGTCGTTCCCCTCCAACTTGACCCAGTATTCAAGTCTTCTCATTCTTCAAAGGTAGAAAAGCTGGGCCAGGAGTCTGAAAGACTCTGAAGAGGGAAAAACTTCAGCTGGCTAATCCAGCACTCAAATCCATCAGGCATCAATCTGTGGAGCTCATAGCTCTGAGGAAGGAGGGCTCTTCAGTTACTCTGTACTCTCAAAAATGTGTAGCATGGCTCTTGTAGTAATGCCACACAAGCGGCCTGGCTGGAGTGAGTGGAAGCAAAGAGGGCTTAGGCTTTCTGAAAGCTTCCAGGATCCCATCCTTAAACACCAGAGTCATTCAAGGAGGAGAGGGAGACAAGGGGTGGTGCTTTGTGTTTTCACTTTGGGCTCCCCTGTGTAGCCCATATAGGTTTAGGGTTTATTTCATTGTTACAATTCCACCTTGGGTCAGGGGATGTGGGGCTGCCCAGACAGAGGTTGTCCCTGGGCTGAGGAGTTTGCTTCTATTGGTTTCTGAGTCTACTGGAACTAGTAGGGGGAGCAAGCAGTCACTGCATGGGTTGTGGATTTGGGCTTGCAGGGGGCCCCAACACTGTGAGAAATTACAGCTTTCACCTGTAACTAGAAAAACATTGCTGAACTGTCGGGATTACATATCTATACATTTAAAGAATCCAGGCAGATGCCAAGGATGATGCCAAAACAGAGACCCTCAAAGCAATTCAGAGCTGTTGCCTTTATTACATATTTCTACAGCTTTGACAAGTTTGGTTTCAAGTGACAACAGGAGAGAGGCACTTTATCCCCCAAAAGAAATTGCTGGTGTAAGAAGGCCAGGTTTGCAGGGTGGTGAGTTCTTTAATCTCTGGCTGAGACGAGTGAGAGCTATGAGGGCTCGGCACGTCCCAGGATCAGGACTGAACACGGCTTCCTGCCTCACACTTCCCAATTTCCAGAAATAATTCTCTTCCTGCTACCCTACTTATATACTCTTAGGCCACTCACAAGATTCCCTCTACAGTTCTAAATGCCACAGGAGAAGAATGGAACAAAAGCAGTGCAAATGCCAGAATGTCCTGTGTGACTGCTTGTGCTGTGGCTAGATGCTGTGCTGAGATTTCATCTTTCCTACAAAGAATCATTAAAAATTATAATCCAAAACAAGAATACAGAATAGAAACACTGTGGCAGGTTTTTACAACAGTCTTACTGAATAGCGCAACACAGAATGACATCTATAGAAGAGTAAGGAGGGAGAAATTAATAGTCTGGAGGAAATAGAGAGATTTTAAATTACATTTTAAATTACTTGAAATGAGAAGCTGATGAGACAGGGAGCCACAGGAAGTCTGCTTCCAATGGCAAACCAAGAGTGCTGCTATTTGTGGAGAGAAGGGGCAGTGCTGTAGGAAAAATAGGGGCACAGGAAAGATGCAGGAAGGGAGATGAAGGGCACGAAGTCGGAAGCAACTCCATGGGATGGTAATGGAGCTGACTAGAGTGTTTGTGGGTTGAGTGCTGCAGTGGAGCTTTTTGGCACATAAGAGAAAATCAGACAGCGATAGTGTATAGAAACTGGTATCTAGGAATCTTCATCCTGGGGAGGCCAGCTCAGAAGGAGCTGCTGGAATGAGATGTAAAAGAGATGGAGTTGATGCAGCTGTATTTGCAGGCAGAGCAGAGGTGTTAATAGACAGATGCACCAGCAGAGGACATATTAGGAAAAATAAATTGGGGTTAGGGTGATGACTATAGAACTGAAAGCCAATGGGGTAGAGAAGACAGAAGTGAGATCCGATGCAGAAAGAGAATTAAAAGAGAAAGTTGAAAAAAGTCTGTATGGTTAGACAAGCAGAGGGGATGATCAGAGCAGTCATCACTGGCATCCAAAGCTGAGGGTCCCAAAGCACTCAGGAAACATTATTCACATCATATCTTCATGCTGGTGGTTTTCTTAGACCAATTGAACAAACTAGTAAACCACGGAAAGAAGATTTGTGGAGTTTTGCCAGCGAATTGCAGGCTGGGATAATAGAGATTTAAATGAGAGAGAAATAGGGAGATAAATACAGATGGAAAAAGCCTCAATGGTCCTCTTTTCTTCAGGTTCATATAACTTGAGGATCAACATAAAAGACAGTTCAAACACCAAATATTCAAATAGTACAGAAGAGTCATCTCTAGTGTAACACTGTGACTGGAAAGGAAGAAAGAAGAGAGATACAGAGCACAGAGGTCTAATAATTAAAATTAGTAGGTTTCCATGCAAAAGTGGTGCTGGTGCTGCTCTGAGAGTGCCTAAAAACTCCCTTTTAGACAGGATTGGAAGTCTGGCAGGATCCAAGTAATAGGTTATAAAGCTGCAATAAGTAACTCCCTCAGCTTCTGACCCACATCCTCTTCCAAACTAAATGTTGTGCAAACAACTCATTTAGCCTCATAACACTCTTACAAAGTACATTAGTTTACAGAGGCACTGAAGTGCTGAAAAGTTCAGAATATAGTCACAAAGCCCCCCAAAATGAAAGTGTTTGCACTGATTTTAGTGGGATCTGGGTGCTGTTATAAATGAGTTGAGTACCCATGGATAACCACAAAATCTGTTCCAGATTGAGTCTTGAAGCTAGAACTCCCATGCTCTTCATGCAAGACTCCTTTTTATTCCACTGAGTGGTAACCTTTGAAGTGTTTGCTGCTCAAGGATGGTTGGAATAAAAACAAAGTGTCATCTCATGAGAAGGTTGATTTCTTCAAAAGGGAAAGGCTTCTTTCTTCATTTGAAAGAGACAGTGGGAGAAAACTGGAGTTCCCAGGATGAATTGTCCACCATGATGAATTGCTGGGATGTGAACTGTTTTGCCTCCCTTTCTCTTTCCGTGCTGTGCTGAGGTTTGTGTGTACAGCAGCCTCCTAATCAATAGGGAAAAAAAAATAAAAATCAATGCCTGCAACCCATTAGCTCTAACAGAGGGCAGGCTGCTAACAAGTCACTCTAGCTGGAATTCCAGTATTTGGGAAAGTATCCTCAGTGAGGATATATGGATACACATACCTACAAACCTCCTGAATAAGACTAAGGGAGAAAATAAGTTGCGCGAACATTCCCCTCCCACCAGCATGTCTATTGCCATGTATTTGCGTAACTGTGTTAAACTAAAGGCACCATCCCTCTCCCTCAGATGCTGCCCCTCATACTTTTCTACTCCAGAACACACATTTTTCTACACTCTACCTATAGTCCCAGGCTACCTTCATGCTGGACCATCTTCTGTATAAATAAATACATGTCTCTACACCCCCTTACTCCTGCATAAACCACAGAAAATACATACATACACCATACATACCATAAACACACCATAGAAATCCAATCTGAGACCAACTTATTCACAAGCATACAGGTATCCCTTCTCCTTTGCTGTATCCTCAGATCCTTCATGGAAATCCTCTCTTTCCTCCCCATTCATATCCAAAACCAGGCACAGATAGTTCCCACTGACATCCACATACATCCAACCCTAGAAGCATACTCCAGAAAACAAAAAGTTAGTGAAAAAGTTATGGCACATGTTTTGTAATCAGAATCTGCTCTAAGGTCACAGCACAGAGAAAGGGTCTTCAGACGCTTGGATTAGAGAAGCAATGGCTCTCACTGCCCATTGTGCATGAAATATGGGCACAAATAACTGTCTTATTCCCAATAAAGCTTTTGTCCATCCATCCACTGACTGTAACAACAATAGACTGTCACTCCTGATCTGCCTCTCATGGAAGGGATGGTTTCTCTTGGTCAGCTTCAGAATTCACAAGTTAAAAATATCATAATTCCTTGACAAACAGGTTCATGAGGCCCCTGTGAGGAAATGTGCATTCGCTGTGGTTTGGTTTTTAAAGTAGCAGAAAGCCTGTTTCGTGTGAAGATAGCAGCAATCAGAGAATTGCAAAGAATAAGGTGAGAAAGAGAAAGGTCTTGGGGTTTTTTTCTGAACTGAAGATTTTCAGAATCTTCCTGAAAGCATCAGTACAATGATGAATGCTGAGGGAAAGGTGAGGCTTACAGTGAGGATGGTTCGTGTCACCACTGATCGATATTCCATGGTATCAGCCTTTCTTCCAGTATAAAGGGCACAGATGGGGACAGATAGGAGGACCCTGTGCAGCCTCATCTGTTCAGTACCATCATTTAAAGTGACAATCCAGCCCAAGCATGAATTTTTGCCACCTGGTCCTTAGAGCCACAGAGGTATCACTGGGGTTTCCTGTCTGTGGCAGATTTGCTCTCCTAGGTCCAGTGATATTGATGCAGGTAACCCTTCTGAAAGCCATCTATACACACTTTTGTCTTCTTTAAGACATCCCTTGCTCTTCACTGCCAAATAGTTTAGGGTATCAGGGGAGGAATAGTGAACTTTTAATTTGTCTGCTGCTCAGTAATAAATCAGGGTTAAAAGAGACTCTTGAAGGAACATCCTAAGAAAAACAAGAAAAATGGTTAGTCTCTGGGATAGGCCATTTAGTCACTCTGGCTATTCAGAGGGACAAATCAAGAGAAGCATGTATCCCAACACCTATTCAGGAGGTCAGTGAGTGGGCAGTCTTAGAAAACTCAAGATCACCAGGTCCCTCTGATGTCAGTAACAGCCTATTAATTTCAATGAGAGAAGGGTTTCTTTCTGTAGTCCCACATAGTCAGGGAGACATCCCATGAGATGTACGTGTACTTTAGACACTGTTTCAGAGAAAGCTGGCTGGTGTATTGTGTCCACAGGGCGATTACATGAACTCCTAGGATTTGGTTTTACATTGCCATTGTAATGGTTTAGGATCCCCAATGATCCTATAGAAGAAGTAAGTTAAACACATGAGATTAAGCCAGTCAAATGCTAGACGAGCACTCTGGAGATGCATGGAAGAGTATATCATGGATAA
This sequence comes from Nestor notabilis, assembly GCF_000696875.1. Taxonomy (NCBI): domain Eukaryota; kingdom Metazoa; phylum Chordata; class Aves; order Psittaciformes; family Psittacidae; genus Nestor; species Nestor notabilis. Next base: position 16,968 of record NW_009916572.1, on the reverse strand, counting down.
AAATTGTAGAGAGGTGATATTCTCTGTCTTGGGAATAGAGGTCTATTTTAAAAAAGAAAGCAAAACATATACTTACATTTAGGGCTCTAACCCCATGTTTAGACATCGAAGAACCATCCTGAATTTCAGTTGTGCTGAGCAGTTAGCATCTCACATTGATTTTGCAGAGATGTAGAGGCTCCAAATACCTCTGAAAGTCTGGATGTCTGCTTTGTTGTCTGAATGTCATCTAAGCAGATTAACTTTGACCTCATATAACAACAAAATTCTTAGCAGAAATGAAATAAAAAATCCCAAGGACAAATGCTCATCAGGATTTGCCACTTTCATTCATTCATTCATTCATTCACTGCAGCAAGTGACCATTTATGAAAATTGCTGGGAATGTTCTGAAAGCAGAGTTTACTCACACGGTGGCGAATCAATATGGGAAGTGAGGAGTCTACTGCAGAGCAAAGCAATTCCCAGCAGTGCACTTGGCTCGTGCAGATCCACCATATCAAGCTCAGGGCTTTGGTGATGCCTCACTGCTGGCTGTGTAGGTCTCTTTGGCAGCACCAACCCCAGCAGAGGCTGGCCAAACACTCCAGCCCATCCTCCAAGGATGTGGAGGTATGGTTCTCTTTCAGGCTTCTCTAATTATTTTTCTCTGTTGTTGTCTGCTTTGACACAACGAGCAAATCTGGCAGGGGGCACAGGGAGATCCCTGCGTCCTTGTTACAGAGTGGGAAGCTGCCGTGCTCCCTCCTGTGTGACAAGGACATAGGAACATGAATGATAGAAGACAGCTCAGAACAGGAGAAGAGAATCTCAGTCTGGTTATTCCCTAGGTTAAGGTGGTGGCAGGGAGATGAGCAGACCCCTGTGCAGAGCTGGTCCTTCCATGCTCAACCACTACTGCATTCTTTGACAGGACACTTTTCCAGGTTTCCTGTGTCTGTTGGATAAAAAAAAGGTGGCTCAGTTGCCACCTTTCCTGTAGCCAGTCTGAAGAGACAAAGCACTTCTCTGTTTCACAGACCACTGGGATTCTTCTCTGCAACTGACCTATATTAGTTATAAGCTTCATTCGTTCTGGCCTGCACTCTGCTCTCCCACATGGAGCACATGCACTGCTCCTCCCCCTCAAACAAACACCTTTACACATCCAAGGACATTGTAAAAATAAAATGATCACAACCTGGCCCTCCGGGAACCTTGGTTTTACAGTTTGTCCCGCTCTGATGCCAACAGAATTCACAACCCAATTCTAGAGAGACAGACAGTAAGTGAGGGAAATCAGGCAGACAGGCACAGACAGAAGGAGACTGAGGAACTGGGGAGAGATAAAAAGGTGCAGAAGAAAAGAAACAGGGCAACCGGAGGGAATAAGCTGCAACAACAAGGGGAGGCACGTAAACTAGGAGTCTACAACACAACAGAGAAAGGGGGAGGGAGTTACGGGCAAGAGTGAAAATTTAAAATGATAGAAAGTTGAAGAAAGAGAGAAAAAAGGAGATGAAAAAAGGCAGAGGAGAGAACAGAAGAGAAAAGAAATGGTCAAAGGGAAGGCGGGAGGTCGAATCAGGCAGCAAAGCAAGGCGGTGTCTATGACATGAGGCCGCAGAATTAAAGAAGGTGCCTGTGAATCCGAGCACTGCTTTTCCACATCTCCTTTTCCATTGTGAGTATACTGTGAGGAAAAGGGCAAGAGGAGGGGTAAGAAAAGGACAGATAAATGCCTGAGCTATCATCTTAAGCAGCTCCTAGCAGTCAAGCAGGTAAACTGGAAAGAGGCAGTCCACAGGTTGCAGATGCTCAGGGATAACATTGCTGTTCAGCAGGCAGGAAACCGTCTGCACTAGCACAGTGGCATTTACACTCATGGGTCCACTGGGTCTCTCTGTGTGCTGGCAGTGAGCCCTGCATACATAAAAATGCTTCTGTTCAGTACTGAGGAATTGTGCTCTGATCTCTGCCCTGCCTTCTCTCTCAGGTCTCAGTAAGAAAACCTCAGCCACAAACACAGGAGTGCTGTTAGTTTCCCTTCTTCCCATATGAATCCCCTTCCGTTCCCCCTGCCAGATCCCGCTTCTTGTTTGCACTACAAGGGCTGCCTTGCCTTCCCATGCCTCTCTTTTCCCCACGGTTCATCACTAACCCTTGCTCTTTTGTTCCTTTCCTTTATCTCTCTCCTCTTTCCTTGTGGCTCATCTTTCCTACTGCCAATCATTCAGCTCCCCCTTACACAGGCCTATATAAACACCCCCCAATACACACACAGACACACACTGTTTTGGTCCATCTCTGTAGTTGTCCACTTACCTATTACTGTAGTATCTAGCTGATAAACGTCTTTCCCACAGACAATCCAGCTACCTCCACATCACACACCTGCCAAATCTGCCTGTCTTTCTTTCCTTCACAGCCTTTCTCTTGCTGTCCCCCAACCAGTCCATTTCTCTGTGCCCATTCCCCCCAGCTCTTCTACTCTTCTCTCTCTACAATCCATTCCTCTTTCCTTCTCCCCCACTCTGCTCATCTGTTTGTCTGTCCCTCCTTCCCACAGTTCTCTCCAGCTGATACACGTGTACCCCCGTCCCTCTCCCATTCTTCCCCCTCTTTTGCACATTTCATCTCTTTGTGTCTCCTACATACCCAGGCCCACACTTGCTCTCTCCCATACTGAGAGGAGGCGGCAGCAAAGAATTTGCTGCTGACCGCTGCATTGCTAGGAGGCAAACACATGGCCGGCCTTGTGCAGGCCAGTTTCTGCCTGAGTGCCCCAAGTCACATATCCCCAGCATCATCTCCAGCACTGGGAAAACAGATGGTATAATAAATGAGCACGGTCTGATAAAAGGAGGAAAGGGTGCCTGCCTCAGATGCCCCTCACCCATATAGACACACATCCAACATGGGCACAGCTCTCTTGCTCCTATACCAGTCCAGTCTTGTGCCAGCTGAACAAGGCACAAGCTCTAGCCTAGCACCAGATGGAGAAGAGAGGGGTAGGAGAGGGTGGTAGTGGATAAAAAACAGTGGGGGTTTTTTCTGACAGCAGCTTATAACCCCAGAAGTACATGCAGGGGGGATCTAAAGAGTATTAGGGTAATGGGAAGGGCTGTTCACATGGGAGGTGTAGCAGAGTTGTGAGGATGTATGGTTCCAAGACCTTCCTGTGCAGAGACAGTCAGGAGGAAAAAAGTAAGAGGCATGGAAAATGCAGCTGAATCCTTTCCTCTGCATTTACCTCAGTTACAAGAAACCCATATTGTTGTTACCCAACCTTGCTACCTGTTTCCAAACCTGCCAACGCTCCTTCCCCAGCTAACATTTTCACATTCATTCACTGCAGCCTGATCTCTCTCTGCTGACAACAGCACTGAAAAGCATTATCTTAACCCTGCAAGACATCTTTCCTAGATACTCTGTTCTGCTGTCCTTACAAGCTGATTTTACGTCTGATGCTTCAGCTGCAACCTGAATGTCAAAACTTCCAGTTTCATGGCCCCCAGACTGAAGCCACCAAACATCACAAAAACGAAAAGTCCTAGAAATAGCACACAGTGGCCATGCACAGCTCAGACCGAGAGTGATGCTTCACAGGAATCAAAATAAATTAGCAAAAGTAGAGAAATGAAACCAACACAGAAAAGAGATTCCTGCCATGCAGAGCGGAAGGCATTTTTTATTGTAGGTAATTTTATTAATGCACAGAGTTATTTCTATCTGCTTTACATTGATCTCATACAACATTGCATTTTTCTGTTGCTTGAGGTTAAGTACTGATATTATGGGGATATCTTCTGCTGTATGAACTGACTGTGAAGTTTTCAGTGTAAGATGTCAATGCTTAAGTGGTAGCGGACACTTCTGCTTGCTTGGGTGAGGTGCAGGTTCTCTTTCTGTTGCCTGAATGGATGAACGTAATGTATTCAGGGTGCTGCAGCACAATTAGACATAAGTTTATGTCATTCCCCCTCCCCTCCAAAAATAAAGGTTTAGACAAGAATAGATCACCCCACTTTCTGGTGAAAGAATATAGAGCTAGTGCTGGAACTAATTTGTGTTTTAAGTGCTACAAAGACGTGTGGCTAACAACTGTAGGTGTCTATTTCCCTCCACTCAGAAATCCCCTCTGAAGAACTGTACTCAATCTGGACTTCCAACACTTCTTCATACTCTTCCACTCTAACAGTCTGATAGTGTCCTTAGCCTACCCTCTCTATTTTTTAAGGTTCCTCCAGCCACTGCTCCTCACAGTATCACAGCTTGCTGTTCTTATCTCCCATAGTACTCCTACACTTACCATTCCAGATTCTTGCCACTGCCCTATCGAACGCCAGTGTCATGCAACCTTTAACTCAACCTGCCTTGTTCTAATGCAGGCCTTACATCTTGAACCTAAACTGATGGCTACCATTGACCTTACTCTTTGTGGCTCTGAATTCCCCAAACTGGCCCTGGCCCCAGGGTCTTCGCCCTGAAAATCTCTGTTCAGTTATTAATTCTTACCTGCCTCCCACCTGCAGCGTCATCCAGCTCTACCCTGTATCCTCATTTCCCCTCAATGGCTCATGCAAAAAGTACTTTTCCTCCCACTTTATTTCCATACATCATTCTACAAGCTGGGAAAAGCCTCAGGTGTTCCCACCCCCCAACTCTGCCTCAGCAAATCCTTTGGGCTCTTCACGAAGGGATACAGACCCCACTCTTCCCTACATATTCCTATTCCCCTACTGCTCCTGCTTTTCCACTGTTTGGGACACAGCAGCTCATAATTTCTGCCTTTGTATCTTTCTGCTCACTATACCTAACTTGAAGCCCTCATATTGCATATTTTTCCAGTAGTTGTGCAGAAAGATTACAGGCTCCACATTTCTCCAATTGATGCAGATCTGGCTGGAGGGAAACTCATCAAAGTGACCCCATCCCTGACCCCAGCTTGACATGTAGGGTCTGTCACATTTCCCTTTTCAACATTGCCAGATTTGGATTTGATCTCAGAGACTGGGAAAGAGAGTGATTCCAGGCTTCTCTTGACAAACAGCTGTAGGGGAGGAAATCTGTGAAGCTGTGACAGAGGAATGAGAGAAAGACCCCTAAGGAGTCAGACAAACAAATAAAAACAAACCAACACCAAAACTCCAAGTCAAAACAAGAACAGGCAGTGTCTGTGGAAGTTATGCTGCAGCAAGCTCTGAAGAGCCAAGATCGGGCTGCCAGGACTCAGCTGGGGGTCTTCTGCCAGAAAATTACACTCTAGGCTGAGCAGCATCCCCATCTCTCCAGTGACTTTGATGGGGGAGTCACAACAACTGAAGAGCCCTGAGAAGAGTTGAGATCGAGCAGCAATCTTCTTTCTCCCTCCCCCAAGCATTGTTGTTCCGGGTCAGCAGAGCCAAGGGCAACTGGCACAGAAGACATTGTTCTCTAGGCAAGATGACAGCAGGAGGAGGAAATAGGATGAGAGCAGCAGAGAGATGATGTGCCCTTAGGCTGAGAGATGTTGCGGGGGCCAACACAGCCCTTGAAAAGCTCCCTCTCAGACTCCACCTCTGCTTCAGAAGGTCCTAGAAGTCCCTTGGCCCCAGCTTCCCTGGAGTACCAGTGGCAAGACAGAAAAATTACTTGCTAAGAACAAGAAGAGGTGGATATTCTCTATCAAAAACTGGATATGAGATACAAAAAGGACTGAGAATGAATGCATGGGGAGAAAGGGATCCCATCACGCAGGTGTCAAGAATAGGAATGTCTTCCTGCTGCTAGGAGATACTCTGCCATTGCACTGTTGGTCTCATACAGGCAGATGAGACAACGACTGCAAACATTTGCCACCTGAACATTATAGATACATTATTAAAAGCAGAGCAGAGCCTTGAGCAGGGTATGGACCCCCATGGATCTGTGTAAGCACCAGTAGAAAGCAGTTGCTCTCTCCAGAACAGAAACGCAGCGTTTTCCCTGCTGTCAGCACCTGCGTCAGGCTCCTCGTTTCTCTTGAGATACAGCCCTTAATTGGGATAGATCGTACGTGTTCTGCCCTAGCCCAGCCCAGCTCCCAATTTAATTGCTAGTTTATGACTTAGCCTGTTTTGTGCTTTCCACGCTACTTCTTTCCCCACTTAATCTAATAGAATTATAGAAAGTATTGCTGGGAGGACCTCAGGAGGCCACATAGTTTATCCTTCTGCCCCAAGGCAGTATTTCATTTTCAACAACATCATGTGTCTTTTGCTATCAGGTCAGATCGGTCCAAGACGTATAGTGGGTAAAGAAATGAAGCTTACCCAGGGGAGCCAATTGGCATAAAAGACTAAATCCAGCCCTTTAAGTCACTGGAGTTATATTAGAAATAAACCTGGTCCAAATGGTGTCATTTATCAGATCAGTTTTCTGAAAGATGGCCTTTCTTAAGTTTTAAGTCTCTATAGAAGAAACTGTTCTGACAGCCCCATTTCAGTATACTTAATGCTTTATTATGAACAGCAGTGACCACTCTATTGTTAAGACTGAACAGATCTTATCACAGTATGATCAGCTTTGAAATTCCTATTAACTCCTACAATAAAACCTCATCTTTCTGGAATTTTATATCCTGCATTTCACTCCACAGCAGAATATGTCTGGCAAGACAAAACAAAACCATTAAAGCATCTTTAACATGACAACTTTGCACAGACAAATTTCCAGTGAAATTTCAGAAAGTCAGCTTCTTAAGGTTCTTTCTTCCAAGACAATTTGACCAAAAAATCCACTTCTGTTTTCTTTCATCTATTAATCTCTCTAAGAAGGAATGTCTTGCAGCCTTGGGAATAGATAATGCAGAAATTAGAAGGATAAAAAAATCAGCCGGTGATGTATCAAGCTAAGTAAAGCAGGGCACAAGCATAACAGGGATTCTGTGCAGCAGAACCACAAGGACCAAAGGAAAGGTAAGAGGGAGGGACTCCCAGGTGAAGAGAATGTTTTTGTCTAATCAAACAAGCAAGCAGGAACAGTAAGAACAACGTATCTCTTAAAAAACAATTAAAGGCCTGTTTGTTTCCTCTCACTTATTTTGAAATCTCAGTTCTGGTTGAGCTGGGTCTCTATGGAGTTGTAACACCCATGCTGAGCACCACAGCTGGACAAAGTAGGGGAGCTGTAACACGACAAGAAGCTTCCTGGTCAGTAGACAGGCTTTCTGCCTTCATCCCACTGTTCTCCACAGTGTCTGTAATTCGAGATGCTATGGCTATAAGCAGCAAACATGAATTCTCACTCTACAGATGTGACCACAACAGTTACTGAACATAGTAAGAGAAGCTTAACAATGGCTTCAGTCTCTTAACTCATCCTGCCCACCTAGTCGCAACCCTAAACTCCTTCAGATGCATGCTGTTTTCCATAACATTCCCATATCTGGCTCCCATGTCCTCTACCCACTCCTCACTACTAGTATCTACAAGATAGCTAGGAAAATAGCAACAAGCATCACCTGCATCATGCTGGTGTTACAAAGTACATTAGCCAGGAAGGACAATATATTATGCTTTTAAAATGCATTTGGAAGGACTGAGATGGTTATTGTCAAACATACCATTTTGAAGGACATTAACTTAGTGTTTGAAATAGTCCTGTAAAAAGCAAGTTGGGAAACATGCTTTAGACACAGCCTCTTTTCTAATTCTAGTCATGGCCTATGAGAAGAGGGAAAGGGGCAGTGGGTGAATCCCTACTGCTAGCTAATTAGATCATACATTTCCTCTCTCAGGCAATACATCTTTCCCTGCATGGGATGCATTTTTCTTCACTAACCTCTCAAAAGCAGCTCCCCTATAAATCACAAATCACCACTGCAAGCATTCCCTTAATGAGATCCTCCAGCTTTTGCATTCATTTAATAAAACAGCATTCACCAATCTTCATCTTACTGGTGCATTTAGGCTGTTTATTTGAAGTTATGGGAGGTCCTTCTGGTGCAGAGAGATTGAACTCCCTGGTTAAAGACTGCATAGGATTCATTTTATCACCCATTCCCAAGGCGTTCATTCCCTCTATATACCACGTCACAGCTGGCATACACACCTGGCATGCTATTTTCAATATGAAAAGGTATCTGTCTTGTGTTGTTATCACATCATCAATAGAACCAGGGGAAATGAGCTACCAAATCAAATCAAACCTTCTTTAGTTCTTTAACTAGATCAGCACCGCATCCAAAATAACTTTCATTCTTAATAGTCTTAATATTCTTAACAGCCAAAGGTACTAGCACCTGCAGACAAGACTCTACTCAGCCCATGGAAATCAACAGACACCTCCCAGGGTTAACAAGACAACTCATGTAAGATACAAATGCCAGCAATGCTAATCCAATTCAAAAAAGAGTGAGTCTTCTAGCTACCCTAAGCCCATGGAGGAGTCTTTCCTTTTTTAGAAGAAGCAAGAGCTTTCCCACCTGGTTCTGTCATTGTTTCAGATGGCTTCTAGCAAAAGAACTTGCACATTTTCTTTTGTTGTGGGCTGAGCTCCTACTTAACCTCTTTAGTTGGTATTCATGCTCCCTAGCTGATTCCCAGTCTCAACACACCGTTGCCAGTGAAATGAGCCCAGCTGCTTCTCCAGATTCTCTACGTGCTTCATAAACTCTGCTACAACATCTGCAGTCATATTTCTTATGTTCAATCCAATGTACTTTTCCTAGCACTGGGCATAAAAATGGTTATAAAATGCGTGTATAAAAGTCTTCAAACACAGATTCCTGAAAAGCCTGCCTGAAAAATCACTGTTGTAATTATGCCCACAAAATTCAGCCTCTCATGTCCAAGGGCGGCTAACATAATCTGGCAGAAAAGAAAGTTACAGTTTTGAACTTCTCAGTGTTAGGCTGTTACAAGGCAGCACCTGACCATGGATGCTTTCACATACTGCATTAGCAAATAGACTCTTACATGTGCAACATCAGTACTCCCCACAAAAGAGCAGTTCTCTCTAGGCTTTTACCCTTCCTGATAAAAAACTTCAAGCCAGACGCAGATGAATCAGAGTAACTCAGCCGGGCTGCCTTTCATTTCCTTAGTACCGTTTCCAGTAGCAAATTCAGAATCGTGGTCTTTAATCCCAAAGTCAAGGACAAGCATGGAAACCTTAACAGCAAAGAGGGCTCTCATTCTAGTCTGAACCTAGTAAGAGCATGGTATTGCCGAGTTCAGCTGACAAAAAGAAAAATGACACAAAACCACTTAAGATGAAAAACACATGAAGAAGAAAAGAGAATTTGTTTCAAATTTTCTACTCGAATTTAGAATAAAAGAGATTCTTACTATCTGACCTCATTTTGCAGATCAGCCAATTTGGATATGCCTGCAGAAAGTCCTGCTCGCCTCAAGAGAGAGCTTCTTGAGAAATCTTGTGACCCGGGACCAGCAGAGGGCACTGCGTTACCAAGTGACAGCGGTACAGATGCAAGACGGTTCCTACCAGGCACTGAAAAGTGAGCCACGCTGAAGAAAAGAACCAGATTCTAGAAGTCACAAGCACGTATTAGTCATCAGCATATCAGTCCTACAACTGATAAGGGTAACGCTGCTAAAACAGGCCTCAAACACTGGGCACTCCTAGAGACACACCTAAATCCAGCTCAGTTCCCACACATCTCAATCTCCATGTGTTGATTTTAGGGCATAGGCTTCCTACTGAAAACGCTTTTCAAGCATGAGGGCTAAATCAGTCCTGCCCTGCAACATATGTTGGGTTGCTTAAGTTGAAAAACATCCTGTCAGCTTCCTCTCTCCTTCTCTAAACCTCTAAATCCTCGCTTGTAGCAGCAGGAAGTCTGTTCAGAGAAGAGACATGACAGTATCAAAGCAAAGAACTGGTAATTTCCATTCTGCCCTCCCCTTTTACTCCCCGCCTCCTCCAACCTAGCAGACTTTCAGTGAGCACAGAACCAAGTTAGAGGACATGAAAGGAATGCTGAGGTAGCAACTGCAGAAGAGTGCCTTTCCACTTGCTTATTCCTAGTTTATTTTGAATTACCAGAAGATGACCATGAAGAAGCAAATAGCTCATCTCTTTTCTTCGGTCTGTATTCCATCCTGCAGGATTCTGGGCACTAGAAGAAGCTGAGAAGATAAATAAGTCATGCCAGTCATGGCCCTCAAGCTAGCGAGTGAAAAGTTTCCACTTTCTCTTTGTACAGTTGGTGGAATGACTTTGCCAGAATGTGGAAAGGGGTCTCAAAATTTTTCATCTCCTTCTGTAAAGAAATAAAGAAAATTGTGAATCACAGATGGAATAAGCATTTGATTATTTCTGCTCTGCTTCACAGAAGACATTAAAATTGAGGGTGAGTTAGACGACAAACAAGTGGAAGGGAGACCCCAATTATCTTTTTTTACCTGAGAGAGAAGATAACTTTACAAAGACCCACTTCCACAGATGGTGAACAGAGCAGATACTCACCACTGACATCTCACAGTATTCCAGGCCATGTTTCTCAGCCCACTCCTGTGCTTGTTTCTGTTCCACAACTCGACGACCAACTAGGTCTGTTTTATTCCCCACTAAAACACCTACATAAAAACAAAAAAACCAAAGGAAAAACAACCACCCAGAAATGCTGACTTGCTAGCAGTAACTGCTGGAACATTTGTAGAAGTAGCTGAAAAAGTTGGAGGCACAGAGAACAGTCTAGAACTACCTAGAAAAAGTCTCAAAAAGGAAACATATTAATACCTTATCTGCTTTTTGATAAAATCAAATGAGTTAGACATGCCCCACATCACAAGGGGGAAAACTGCTGTCATAGAAGAGGAGAGCACGTAACAAGAATCACCACACCCTTTCTCACCTGGGATGTGCATTCCAGCTGCTTGAGCCCTCAGCTTTTCCAGCCACTTGGCACAGTTGTTGAAAGATTGCTCATTAGTGATATCATACACAAGGCACAGGACGTTGGGTTGCTCCCACTGCACAGGAAGAAAGGAACATTGTCAACTTTAATGAAACTGATGTGGTCAACAGCCAGTCTGTAAACACAGCAAACACAGATGCTCAGACAAAAATAAAAAGCCTAACAAACAGGAATCCTATGCCCTGGCTGAGGTTTCGCATTTCAGTGGAGCTGACTAAATGGATAGCTGGCAGTGGGAGAGGTGGCCTTGCTCTCTTTCCCCATTCCTGTCTGCACGGTCCTGCTCCTTTACTTGTGTCAGCGCTGGCACTCATCTGATCCCTGGGGAAGCTGATTCTGCATGCTGAATAAGCACAAAATTAATCCTAGAGAAAAAGAAGTAGAAAGGTTTTCTTCCAGTTTGAGAAGCTGAGCCAGCTTCTAGAGGGGTCTCTTGCAGTGACCTAGTGCAAGGGCAAAAGTGGAATTGCCTATTGTACAGCAATGAACCTTCTTAGTTTTCTCATTTGGTTGACTTAGCCATCTTATGCAACCTTGCATCAATTAATTGGTTCTACCCCTCAAAATGAGACAACACAATGGAGAACTGTACAGGTAAGGACACAAATGCATGAAGGAAAGAAACAAGGGCAGTATTATGCTCAAGGACAAGAGTAAGTCCTGTTGGATCAAATACACCTCTGTAACACCAAAAAAACCCCAACAAACCCACTACTGGAGTAGCAGCAAAATAGATGTTTTTGTAAGAAATAAAAATAACTTCAACCAACAGGACACAGAGAGTCTCAGTTAAACAACCCTTTATTTATTTATTTAAGAAAAGTGAATGACTTTCTGCTTTCCTTCCTCTGGAAAGTATTCTAGTACTTTTACAAGTTTTAGAGAGGAAGAACAGGATGCATTGGCAACTGAGGTAATTGCTCCCATTTACACTGAAGACAAAGTTTGCTACATCTGCCAGACTGGGAAGTTCAGATCTTCAAAGCAAAAGTGCTTCTTTGGAAGAAGAGGACTGTTACATAAGACTTACCAGTTTCTCCAGCACTTCAGAAAATAGATCTTTTCCTGCAGAGTCAAAAATGAAAAATTCCTGAAAACGGAAGCAGAAAGAAGGCTCTTGCCAGGAAAATGCATTTTTAGTTTTGAAAGTAAATACCAGAACTTGTAACTCCTGCATTTTGTTCAGTACAGCAGTGTCATGTCCCTAAGGGACAAATTCCCTGCACTGAGAACACTCCAGTTCAGATGGTATGAGAAAATAAATAGTTATTTTTTATGTATAACCACTAAAATGGTTTCCTTCAAGCCCCAAGTCTGGTTTCCATCCCTACTGGAAACAGAGTATGTGAAGTGGGAGACTAACCTGCACTATTTAAACAGAATTATACATGTGGTCCACATTCCACTAGTGGGAATATAGGGCATTAAGGAAAAATAACAATTAAGTTAGAGCTCCTGTAGTTCTAAGAAACATGAACTAAACCTTAGTGTCCTAAAGGACAGAACAGAATCCTAACAAAAATGCCAACAACTTTGGTTTCTATTGTCATGTTGTACACAAATATGAAAAACTCACATTTTTAAGATTAAACTAAACCTGGAGTATCAGCAATTGTACATGATCAGCCTCATTTTCTTGATGCAAAATAATGGCCTTACGAACACGCAGAGAAATCTCCCATCAGAATGAGACTGAAGTGAGGTTTGAGCTCTGGATGTCTCTTTCTGACCCAATTTATGTCACATAAAAACTCACCACGCTATCAGTTGTCTCTGGAATTGATACAGCCTTCACCAACAGTTCTATGCCCGTTGTCTGTCAAAAAGAATCAGGAAACAAGGATCAGAAGAGTTTTTAAAAGCCTGTCCGACTGCATACCAACTATGCATTGGATTGAGGCAATTCTCGTGAATCATTACAATCCCATCAAACATAGACTTCTGGGAACTCAGCAATACTCCTCACAGCTCTGGTAACACACTCCTACCTACATGTCAAAGCCACTTAGATTTGCTCAGATGGGGGGGAAAAACAGAGAACCACCAACATCCAGAGATTTGCTTACATACAGCCAAGAGTATTAGCTGAAATTGCAGGGCAACATTCACTACCGTATTGCTGCTCTAAAGCACACCTTAGAACGTTTTGCACCAACCATGTGATCAGCTAACATATGGGACTGAGGTTATTTGTGCCTCTTCCACCTTTTATCTCATTTTGCTTTGTAGCTTGTTTGTTTGTTCTATTTCTATCCTTAAATTCTGCTTTCCATCTTTATTTCAATGAATAAACATCTTTTAGTGTGGGGGGTTTTTTTCTTCCACACTCATATTTTCCTTTTTTTACTTTACTTATATTTACTTTTATTTTTATCCTGCTTCTGATTAGTCATCACCATTGATTCTCACACTGAAAGACTGCAAACTGTATCCTCTTCATCTGGGAACAGTTTCTGTAGATTATAATTATCTTGGGGCTATGCAGCACATCTTCGTGTTTGCATAGTGATAAGCGCACTGTCCACATGCACATTTAATAGTTGGAATTAAAAGCTTTCTCCTTCAGCCATGCTTTTTCATAGAGCACTCCCTAAAGGGGGAAGCTCTCTAACACCACAAAAGCTTGTGAAAACATTTTTTTTTAGGAAAATTACAAAATTAACTAAATTACTCTGCGTTAAGTTTCAAAAGCAGCACCCACATAATGAAAAGACAGAATATTAAATGGTTTCTCTTCACAATCTAAGGAGTAAGAGAAAGGAAATCCTGTAAGAACCCACCTTGAATGCCTCGACTTAAAATCATATTATTTATTTTGTTCTAGACCTTATTAGTTTTCTTATGCAACTTGGAAAAACGTTTGAGCCTGTTGTATGCTTACCAGTGTGTAGTCCTTCTGAAAATGAGCCCCATCAGTGCGGAACATCTGGGCTAAAGCACTCTTCCCCACAGTCGGATCTCCTGCAAATCCAAAACCGCAAAAGATTTGTGTTTTGTCTTGGAGAATCTTATTTTCCCTCAGTTCTGTTACTACCATATGCCACAGGAGTCTGGATGCTCTAACTCTAAATACAGGCAAGACAACTGCCACAAGAAGCATAAAACAACCTAAAAGTTAATACCCGTGTAAGGAAATTAATATTGCCACTACGCATACTGGTGCTGACATCAAATTTCTGCTCTATGAATGACAGTAAAGGCCTCCCAGTCCAGGGTGAAATTGTTGTTTGTTCTAAAATTTATGTCTACCATATAGTCTTTACCTAAGAAAAATTCCCAGAGATGTTACCACATAAAGAAAAACACAATATGATAAGTGAGACTGGGCTGCATAGGAGGCTATTTCTTCTCCTTAGATAACCCATTTCCCCAGATTCAAATCTTTGTTATAGGCTGAGTTTAGCAAAGAGACAGGTCATTTATATACTACAAAGCTGCTTAAACTGGTAACGTTCCTCAATGAACTCTTCTTGCTGACCATGCTAAGAGAGCAACTCTTGCTGACTCAATGCTGCTGGTGGCTCATTAGTTGCATCCTGAGCCTTACAGAAGCAAATGTCACTTGGCTGGTCAGAAAGAGCCTCCTGATTCATTCCTGTATGGAAGGAAAACCAAGGAGCTTTAGTTTTTGCTCTTCTAAAGTAAGGCTTTATGGTATGGCTTGCACAACACTTCAGGGAAACTTGGCAGCTGCCTGCTTTGGCCTGCTGCATAAGATCCAAAAAATGGCAGAGAACTGGAGGATTCACATATGCCTATGTCACTCCATGAAAAATATCACAATCCTTGCAAAACAAAGACTTAACTTAATGTTCCCAAAGGGCTTTCCTCTCTTCACATACTATCTCACTAGCCTGGATATAGTTCAAAGGACAGGAAACACAAATTAAATACCTCAGTGATTCTAGCTTTACTCATGACAGCCAAGCCTGGAATACCAGTCTTTTACATTATGTTGTTAATAAATAAATCCAGAAAGGAGTATATTTTGACTTATTACAGCTTTTTAGATGCATTAACCAAATGTAGCTCTTGTTTAAACATTTTTAGCATGCTTGCTTACTTTAAGCTGAGTTGGTCTCATAATATTTAGACAGGAAAATCTGGTAAGTCAGCTTGTTTGTTCCCTGATCAGTTCAAGCTTGTGCTGAAGACAACACTCTGTTCTGAGTGGAAGCTATTCTGTATTTCAATAGACAATTAGATCTGTCTTTGTAAAATGAGATAGAGAAGCATACACTGCTTCAAACTGCGGCAGCATCATCCAGTGCAAATTCTCAACTAATGTGGTGCCTTTCTTCAGTTTGACATCCGCAGTTTTTCTTTCTCTCTTCTTATTCTTTTCCACCCTCTTAGCCCATTACATCACTACACTTTCCCAAAATAAGTTTCCTTGCCCTTTTCATTTAGTTTGGTCTCATCTGCCAGTACTGCATCCCACAATATTTATTCTATCCATATATCTGTTATTCTGTCAGAATCTGTAGTGTGTCTCTAAAATGCCTGCTACTGCCAACTGTCTTTCTGCAACGAAAACCTTTTCATAGTGTCTCTATAGTAAGCTCACACAACAGTATCTTTTACTGTGTGTCTGTAAATTACCCTTGAGATAACACAGGTATTGCTTTCTGTTGTCAAGTTAATAGTCACTCTTTTGTTAATAAAAGCCCTTTCCCCCTATTGTTCTTTTTGACCTTGGTGCAGATCCCAATACTATGAGCCACTCTATTCTTCATAACCATTTCCACAGGTACACAAGAGTTCCCTGTTCAGTTTCTGATGGTTTTGTTTCTACCTGTGTAGTTGCATTTTCTTGCTCCCTTTAGGTTGTGGTTACTCATCTCTTACGTCTCTTTCACTAAGTTATTTTGCCTCATTTATTTATTATTTATAATAAGATGTATTTTTAATAATACATGGATATTATTGTAGCACTTAGGAGAACTACATATGGGACATGATCTTTCTGTCATTTGTGTTCTGAACAGGACTGAGAAGGTGGCTTCAGAGCCAGTGAGGATTAAAGCACATAACTGGGTCATCTAAAGAAAACCTGTGTGAATTTAAAATGGTCATGGAATGGGCCTTTGGTAACACTAAACAACAAAACCTGAAAGACTTAAGCAAAGCCTACATATTGGGACCTGGAAACTTTCAGACTGGAAATGATGTGTAAGTTTCAAATCTAGAAGACAGGCAAGATTCTCATGCTGTCCACAGTAGCCGTCAAGAGGTGCGAGAGAGATTAATTCTTGATTAATTCTTTTGCATTTGCCAAAGATCACACCTGGCTTTGTGCATGTTGGTGGTTAGATGCTTGTAAGGCTTAAAAAAAAAAATAATAAAAAGGATGAAAGAAAATGGGTTTGGAGCAGAGTTAAACCTGGGAGTTGTCTGCACACAAAAGTTTTATGGATTTGTGCTTCTGGCTGAGGCTTCACAGTGCTTCAATGTGGGGGCAGGGGAGAGAAGGACAAGCTTTCTTTCTGCAGTGTTAGCAGTTAGCTGTACTTACTTTCAGCATCTCCATAATCCATTTTGACCTCACTTTGTTTCAGGTTAACCTCCAGTTTGCATAGGAGAAGAGACGTCTTCCTGAAGTACACATGCTTCATCCTTCTACTCTTTGGTAAGGCTCTACGTTTCCACCCCACTATCAGAACCATCCCTATTTCTGATATGAATTTCCCTCCAGCACAAGGGGTGCCTCCTTGCACGAGACAGAACTCTACCCTGCTCCCTTCACACTCCCCCCATCCTCAGCCCACCTGTCCACACTATAAAAATACTTTCTTCTTTTTTTTGTCTTTTTTTTTCTTTAATTTTTGTCTTTTTTTTCAGATTCTGTCTATGCATTTCAGCTGGTCCGACTGCGCTTCACACCCTCCCTGGGCACACCTCTTGATTCTCCATTTGCCATAGGAGCGAGAAGATACGCGCTAGGTAACAACAAACACGATTTCCACCGTTCCCGCGGGAGCTGAGGTCTTCGCCCCTCCTGTCGCCTCTTTCCCCACCTCTCCTCCGTCGGGGCGACCCCTCGACGAAGGGCTGAGAAGAACGAGGCCTCCTCTGGACCGCGGCCC
>NW_009916571.1:0-19499 GCF_000696875.1 Nestor notabilis | reverse complement strand
CACTGGCAAGGACGGGCGCAGATGCGAGCGCGGCCCCGTTCCGCAACCGATCGCCCCGTCTCCGCGCTGTCCCCGGCCGCTTGCACCCTGACAGCTACACCCGGGTAGCCCGTTCACCACTAAAACATCTTTTCGGGGCAGCGTTTCTCTCGGGACACACCTGATGGCCCTCATCGAGGCAACCCCTAACACTTATCAGCAAGTCTTCTTCTCGGCAAACTCCTGAGCTACCTACTCTAGTAACGTTTCGCCCGAAAACCTCAGTCTTTCCAGACTGCAATCCACCTCCTCTCCCTGACAGCAGCAGGGCTGACTGCAAAGGAACTTTAGATGCTTTTTCCAGTTCGCCAGAGGCCCCATGCTTGTTCAGATCTGGCCTCTGACCAGACTGGGGGAGGGGGTGAGAGAGTACATTTCTTCCTTAATTAGAGAAAACCCACCACCACGACTTTTCAGGATGATGCCCTATCCCATCTGAAGAACAACCTGTTCAGTAACACCACAGAATTTCCTGCCAGGCTCCTGGCACACAGCAACAGCCACAAGATGTTCTCCCAAGTTCCTGGCTGAGTCCCTGCGCTGCTTAGTCTCAGGGTATAACTTGAGACCAGCATATGAAGAGCACTTATGCCAAGAAAAGTAACGTATGCAGGGAGCTACACAAGGAGATCCTGCATAGGAACTCCCTCATTAATGCCGTGCATGCCTGACGAGGTCTGTATTGTTAAGGCATTATTGGAAGGATCAAACAACCACTTACTGCCCAAAGGGACTTCTCTGTACACCAGCTTCAGCACTCCATTAAAAACAGGCCAAGGGCTCCAGCTGCATCCAGCTGACAATAAAGAATCTCTCTTCCCCTATCAAGTTTTAGTACTCCTGGGATCTAGATCACAAGCAAGGATTTAGCAGCATTTTCCCCCAGCACAGAAATCAGGAAATAGTATAGAACGTAAGTCACCTCCAACTGGTAAATCCAGTACTTCAAACTTCTGACAGCTCATACTCCTACTACAACTCTCAAGGCTTTTCACAGATAATTTAATGACCATATTTACATACGCTAATAAAAATACAGGCATTTTGTACACCTCACTTATCTACCTCTGGTTGTAAGGAACAAAATTTATTCATCACCTTGTCAGATAACAAGACCTACAAAAGCAAGATCATTCATTCTCACATTCAAGCCACAATACCCTAAGGGCAGGTCCCTGCTCAAGTTTTGCCAGCTGAGCTCTAACCAGGCAGGAACATGAACAAAAAAGGCAACTCTCCAGCCAGCTAAAAAGCTCCCATGCAGATACACCTTTGCCAACTGCAGAGTGCTCCTGTCAGCTTATGTTATTCAGAGAGGTGGAACAGCGGTGTTAACAAGAATTCCTTCCATGAGCGTATTTCCACTAGGGGACTCTGCTGTATTCTCCAACAGAAAACGTTTCTAGCGGAGACGAGCCCAAGGACAAGTAAAGGCATTTAAAGTAGGCACACGCTTAAATGCGCCATGAAACGTCATTAAAACGTTCTCTAAGAGAAGTGGAAACCTCATGCAGTGTTGTTTAGCAACACCGCAGATTCAGCTTATACACGGAGTGGTGAAATAACTGTATACTCAAGTCACTGTCCCACGTACCTACTGTGGTTAAAAACCATAATTTACCCACACTTCTCCTCAAGATGTTACCTCCACAGCATTAAAATATGGTTAAAAAAATTGTTTGTCAGTTTAGATCCAAATCAAAACTGAGACACTAAATACCTCTGAAGATCCAGACCTGTGTCAACAGGAGCTCACACTATGTTAGTAAAGATACATTCATAGTTTGTTGCCGTACTGTTCACTATGTAATTCAGTGAGGATTGTTCACTAATTGCAACTTCCAGTCACAAACTGGTGTCTGACTCACGTTCAAGTTGTTCCCTCTATCTGCTACAGGCAGAAGGAAGTTTTGCCTAAGATATGTGCGCTCCTTGAGTAAGTGCATTCAAGTAATATGTGTGTATAATTTCTGACAAACACCATGTGTCAGAAATGATTTATTTTTTTAAACAAAGAGTATAAACATCAAGCTCTTGGTTTAATACCAGTGCTCTAAGCAGCATTTATTTACCACTCAAGCACAGACTTAGCAGAGTGTGTGCCAATTCACATGAAATGGACTCGAGCAGCTGCCCACATTATTCTGATCCTTTGCTCTCTCTGATGGTACACAGGGAGAGTATCACTGGCTGCCCAGGGGATTCCAGTCAGCTGAAAAAACTCCAAGCGATGCACCATCAAGTGTACACAACTACGCTAAATCTATGAAGTGATCATTTTGACTTATGTCCAACTTATTTGTATAAGCACAGTATTAAAGCATAACACCATCTTTAAGGAGGAATGCAATTTTCCTTGAAAACCTTGCAGTTCCATCTATTTAAACTGTATGACTTCCAGTATTTCATAGCAAACACTAATTGATTTGCCATGCTAATAAAATCTTACTGTTTCAGGGGAGAAAACAAAAAACTACAGTCAATAAGGAAAAAAGAAAACATGTACTTAACTTCTTAATCTATTTTAAGGCCTCCTTTCATAGAATTATAGAACGGTTTGGGTTGGAAGGGACCTTAAAACTCATTCAGTTCCAACCCCCTGCCATGGGCAGGGACACCTTCCACTAGAGCAAGCTGCCCAAAGCCCCGTCCAACCTGCCTTTCTAGGCAGAAGGCTAACAAAGAGGGCTACAAAAGCTACTCAGTGGTGGGTGGCCCAATGAGGCAAGAAATATTTACTGTCATGTAACAGGACCATATGAAATTACAGATTAACTTGTTTTTCTGGCAGGAAAAATGTAGAATACACAGAAACAGATCCCCAAACAGCATCATTCTTTGTCAGACAAATATACTTATCAGCCTACTATTTTTTTTTCTTTCTGTTAAGAATATACAGAGACTAAGCTTTACTCTAATTTTTCAAACCACAAGCTGAGCTGTCAAGACAACCAGGCAGACCTACATGCTTCATTGCATGATATACGTACCAACTGCCAGGAAAAATAAGAAGGTGGTCAACATGTTCTAATATGCAGGAAAGCTACCATTCAAAATCATGCTTATGTCACACAGGAGTGCAGTAACTGTAAATCTTAAGTAATTTCAAGACAACAACAAGTATTTGCATTTTTAGCTGACAGCACCTCCATCCCTGTGCACTTCAGAGTCTATAAACACAGGATGAAACATATCAACTCCCACTTTCTTGTTAATAGATATAGACAACTTCGTTCACATTAAAGGAAATAAGATTCACTTCTTTGCAATATACACCAGTTAAACTTCATTCTGGTTATTTTAAAAAAGTGAAAGACGGCAGATGTACAAATTCAGAATACGAAAAAACAGAAAGTTTCAGCAGATCTGCAGAACTGGATGGAAGTGTGATCATCAATTATCTTAAGCATTCCTTGAACAGTCCTCAAAGCTAATCCTGCATTCAGTGCCTCCAGAGGAATTGGTAGTCTCCTCTCCCATAGTCTCCTGTGCAAAGCTACCTCTCCCACAGTTCTGACCAATACGTTGAAAACATTCTCTGGTAATAGACTGCAGTTTCTCTTGGAAAACTGTATCACAAGCTTTGTAACTTGAAACACTAAAAGTACAACCTTCCAATGGCACCTTTTCCCTTCACTGACAGCAAATGATGAACAAGAAAGAAAAAATCCTGTGTATTTAATTTGCAGTGTACGTGAGAAATTGCAAATGATAACAATAGAGGAACAATAGTGAAATGCCAACCAAGCTAAAAAGCTTCACGTAACTTCAGGAGTCCAGGCATGTTCTGACCCAAGTGCTGAAACCACCTAGAAATTACGAATAGTTACAGAAAGGTCAGCTTTGCCCAGGATCCTGAAGAAATCACATCTAATTAGATTAGACAGAAGTAGCTGCTGTCCTCAAGAGCAGGCTGTCAAACTATTCATAATTATTACTGCATTGCAAGGGCAACAACACAAAGAAACATTTTTAACTGTTATTTTCCAGAAATGTGCAGAAAGATGTAGCAATCTCCTTCATCGACACATCAGCTCAATCATTACCATACACTGTGGATTCCACAATAAAAAAAACCAGCAAAAGTAATTGCAAAATAACCACAAAGTGTCCCCAGAGGAACCAGGGAAAGACTGAGGAAAGAGGTCAGTGACCGTACCGAGCTTATCTGCTTGACTACACCATATGAAATGTCATCACACCACAGCCAAGCGTCTGTCACAACCTGCACCTTTAAGTGGACTCACAATCCTGGTGTCACTCCTATAGCAAATAGAGATCCCACACGGAAAAGCAAGTGTATTCCCGGGGTTTGATACTACCTCTGACAAACAGAAAAGTGTCCAAACAGCAAGTGTCTACATTCCAGCATTATTACTTGGAAATGCAGAATAGGAAAAACTTGGCTGCCTTAAAAAAAAAAAAAAAAATTGAAATTGTATGTGCGCTTCACTGCCTTATAACTTTAATTCTTTAATTTCAAGGCAGTTTGGCAGACAATTATCAACCACATATTTGCACAGCACATTACATGATTTTACAAAATTGATGATATATGAGATTGGCAATAGGTTGGCATAAGAACTATGCCACTGTTGAGCAATTTCTCTATGCAAGATCTAGCATTTACAATTCCTTAAGACTTCTCTGGTAACAAAAAAATGTCTGTTCTCTAAGCCCACTGAATCTTTGTAAGGACTAAATGTCCTGCTCAAACATATATGCCTTTGCTGTGATCCTAGAATTTGTCATCAACTACAATCTCCTTTTTATCATGCAGAGCACCTTTAAAAATTACTTTCAAGTGTGTTACTCTATTTTTGATGAATAAAGACCACTAACTCTTGTACATTCCTACCACAATAAGCATGCCACATTGCATCCTAATCTCAAGATACAAACCACAGAATTTTCAGCTTACATTAGGAAAATGCTGTGGCTGAGTCTTCATAGTAACAGCCTATAATTTCTCACCCCCGGCTGCAACTGAAGTTGGGTGCTGAGAGTACATCCGTACATCTGAAGTCCAACCTGTAACACCCCACACTAGCAAGCCATTCGATTAGCCTCACATCAGCCTCAGAAAATAAAAATTATGCCTGAAATGTAGTTAAATTAAGCTTTATTTATAAATACTTAGTCTCGCAGTGTTCTTTCAGTATGAACAGAGCACTGAACACAGCAAGGCAGAAACCTGAAATCTAGGAAGAACTGGACACCACAGCCAGGCTGCTGCTGTTACACTGAAATATTATCATCCACAGAGGAGCTGCACAGCTCCTTTCATTAATTTCTCAGAAAGGGAAACACCAGCAAGGATGGCATAAAATTTAATTACAGTTGAATTTCGTTTCTGAATTACTGAGAACAGAGGTATATGCCACCCTTGGTGTAACTGCTCCAAGCGCTATACAATAGCACATACAATGGGAGGGGGATCATTTTGTTTCACTGTCATCAACATTTAACTAACAAAAATGCAATTCATTTCTTGGCAGAGCGAGAACTCGCACCAATGTGGCAGCAGCAAGGCGTCAAAAATAAAATTAGCTCACATTCAAAGAATAAATTCTTAATTCATGAATGTGTTGGAGATATCCAATTCTTGCAGTAGAGCAAGTACTGCATGCAGTTTTATCTCACTTTTACCCTTTTATCTAGCTAATAGGGTTCATTTCAGCTCTTTGATGAAGGCAGTACCAACTTAAGCAGAGTTTACTCAAGTGGTTAGAATGTCCTGACTCATTTGCATTCAGTCTTCTAAAGCAAACTGCTCCCCACTTTTAAAATTCTCATCAAAGCTGTCAGTATAAGGAAATTAAATTCTATCAACAGGATATGTCAGCACTACCAAAACATATACCAGGTGTTTGTGTTGTCTCAGTTTTAGTAAGAGGCAGTTTAATCAAATAATGTCTGGACAGAATGAACGATAACATTCATTTGTTTATGCCTTCAGTGCACATACCACAACCAAAGGTGAGATTCTACTCAGATCTAACACCGAGGTCTTTGTATATGATAGTTAACAAATTATGGAAACTTATCTGAGATAAACACAAGAGTTCACAGGCTCAAATTGACAAAAAAAGAAGTCAGAAGGAAGCAGTCTTGATCATAATGAAAGATGACAGATAGAGGCAGGAAAAAAAACAGGTAATAACTAAAGACTTTACACAGATATACATAGCTGGTTCCCCACAGTGGTATCAGTATAAGTAGTAACCTGGTATTTCCTCTGTAAAAGAAGATCTTGCCTTAAAGCATGTATTTTGTTCATGCATTTGTTTAAATTAAGGGAGGAGTTAAGCATAAACTCACTGTTTATTCAACCCCCTCCCTCCTTAAGGATGGCCCTCAATGTACATGATAGTTTCAACTGAACTTCCCCGGTGGGAAAAGAATAATTTAAGATATTATAGACAAACATACCATCATTGTTGTCTGTGTAGCTCAATATTTTTCCATCAGATCGTAATCCTGGAGGGGCTCATTTTCAGATCCCCATTTTTTCATGCAGATCTTCCACCCCCCTGTGGCAATAACATTTTCAGAATTAAAACAGACTTTCAACTTGCACCACAGGGAGGATTTCTGATGGAACATCGAATTAAAAAATGTGGTGATAGTTCACACATCAAATGATAATTCAACTTCTCAAAAGCACTAGTTCTGTTTCCTCTTTAAAGTTGTGAGAAAAAATAAATAAATCCCAGACCTGTACTTGCTGCTTGGATGATTACTAAAAAATAAGGTGAAAAATACTACCGAGAAGTCAGATTAACTGAATCAATTAAACCAGGGACTACATTGGCAATATGATTTTGGTATACCTCTCACAGGGATCAGCTTTACTGTACTCATAGCAACATGTGTTTAATAGCTGCCTACTGTTCAACACAACTGTAAACAACAAACACCACCAGTTTTTCAAATTCGTCATTAGGTAACACAGAAGAAAAGTAATACTAGTGCAGGCAGGGAGTTCAGAAAGTACTAATCAATTTTAACAACAATGTTGTAGATAACTTGGCATTTTTAAAACAGCATTATCCTACTTAAATATTCATTTAATGCCTTATTCAGTTAAAAGGCTACACAACTTCCATGTACAAGATTTGCAGCTCATGACTATGGTACCTTCAGCATTGCACATATGGAAAGCTCAAAGATCAGATTACCCCATTACAACACCTACACACCCACGTTATGGGTTCTGTGTTGTGACAAATAGAAATATAGCAACTGGTAATTTCAGACTGACTGCTTCTTTGATGACAGCAGCTTCTGCTGTTATGTAAACTACAAAGATTTTGCTGAATAAAGCCTAAACTTGAAGGGCTAATTACTTTATGGACAGATAACTCTCAGGAAATGGAAAACAACAAAATTTGGGTATAGTTGAAAATTGTTATGAAGGATGTATTGTTTATAATATGAACACTTCCACTCTTGCAGTAAATAAAATTTTATAATGTATCTCAGTTCCCTAGAGTCTAGAGGTACTGCTCCTAAGAATGATACCATACGCACAGGAAAAGAAATTCAAACACTGTATCAGCCTAAAGCTTATACTTTCCCTTTCAAACACTGCAGAAGACACTCAATACTGCCACTACGAAAGTCATAAGGTCACTTGAAAAGATGAAAATTCCTACATTTTATTTTTTCTAGAAAACTCCTTTGTCAAGATTTTTTTCTATTCCAAGCAGACAGACTTCTTTTTTCTGGAATATGACAGAAAAAAAAACCAAAACCCAAACCTTGCACCATTAAGTCTTTCTTGTTTGTTAAAAGACTCTTGGGCTTTACTTTTATAGTTAATAGGTTAATTTTATAGTTAACGGATTAATTAAAAATAATCATCATTAATTAATGACTCAAAATAGATTAGTGGGAAAGAGGCTGAAAGAGTCTGACAGGCAAAGAAAGCCCATGCTGCACTAGAATTAACTAAAAACTCAACAGTATTTATAGGTACGGCTATTTATAATGATTATATAGAATTTTATTTGAAAAGTGGTTTAAAAAATGTGAGGATTTTAATACTAAACAACATTATGGGTCCCAATTCTACCCTTGGATCAGCACTGGCAGTCCTTAGAGACCGCACTGTCTCAAATCCAATCACAGAACAGCAAACCACAGATAGACCTGTTCAGTACAGAGCACAAATCATCTCTTCAGTGTCATAAGTAAATTTTACCACACCAGCTACCCGACTACCTTAACCACAATGGCACTGATCCCTATCTCTGAAGGCTAGAATAATGCTACATTTTACTAAATTACGCTGCTTTAGATTAACTGCAAAGTAGCTCAAGGCTCTTGAAATATGCATGTTGTAACATTACAAAGCATGTAAATCAGTAGTCATTGGAATTGCCAATGGACTGTCATAACAAGGGACAAAAAACCCCAAACCTAACTCTGGTCCATGGCCAACAGTAGAGATACTGACAATGGGGAGTGTATTAGGTTATGTGGGCATGTATTATTCCAAATACTGCCAAGACTTCTTTAAGATGGGTTTTTAGTATTTACCATGCTGTCTGTAGAATCTAGAGCCACAAAAAGTATTAAGTCTACTTATTCTTGGTGCAACAACTATTCATTTATCAAATTATGTGAAATTTTTTTGTAGCAATTAACTGACATTTGTGAATTGAGGCTAATTTAGCAACAATGGATATTTCTTCAAAGATGCACAGAAATCAAACTGTTGCACCTATCTAAATTAGGATCATTAGCATAATAAAGGTATGTACTTCAGAAAAACAACATCTTAAAATGCTCTTTAAATAAACATTATTATACCTTGTTCACTTGTTTCTGCCTTAGCCTACTTTCTCATTAACATTTACTACGGCACCTTTTACCATCTCTCCAGCATCAAACTGCTTCCTACCCACAGCCCAGTATCTCTTCCCTTGCCCATTTTACCTCCCTATATTAGCAGTAAATTCAGCAAGACTCTTGGCTGTACCAGAACACCAATCAAAACACACGCCCCACAGGACTGTCTCCCTCAGAACAATCCAAACCAAGCACTTCTTTCGTCAACACCAGATAGCAGTTCTGTGCAAGAACCATTACTCACTGTCATATATAATTACAGCACGAAAACTGCACTGGATTAATGGTTTATACACTATACAAGTAATAATGAAAAATCAGAGTATGGGCGCAGGTGCACAAGGGGAGATTACCCCTTCCTAAAGACCTTTTGGAATTGCAAGTGATACTATTCATTAACAGCTTTTAAAAGCTCTTGAAGATTTTAAAATAGAAGTTTGAGTTATAAGACTCAGCTTCTTGGGACAAATCACCCTCACTTCTCAGCTTAAGCATAAAAAATTTTATTACCACAGTCAAAAATAATAATACTTTTCTAAAAAATCTCCTATCTTGTCTTTACATGAATTTGTTGAACTTGTAATTAGCATATTTAATTCAAAACACATTTGAGTAAACTGGAATTGTAAGTATTCTCCTTACAAATCTGAACCATTCAATCACACACACCTTATGAAGTTAATTTTTTTGATGCAGTGCTGCATGAGATGCACATCCAGATTCAGAAAGATGTATGAGCAACTGCACCCACTGTTTACAGAGAAATCTGCACTGAAACCTACCTAATCTGATGGGAATGCACATATATATTCTGGGCTGCCAACAGTCTCTCAGCTTTGTTGTACTTGCCTGATATCATGAATTCGAACTCCAACTCTAAATTAAGCAGCCCAAGGATAGCAAAATATGCCATCCATATTCTAGTCAAGTGGTCTCACCAGTTTAGTACAGAGCACCCAAGACCTGTTCTCCCTTTGCTTGCAGTTGTATGCACTCCCTACCTCAGCACTCAACAGGCCCTTGGCTGAGCCATGTCAGCATGCGCATCCAGCAGAAAGTTAACAGAGCAAAAATACACAAGTTGAGGGTTTCCTTGCTATTTTTTTCTTAGCATACTGAAATGGCTAAATAATGTCCAACGAGTATGAGAAGTAGCACAAGAAAGCAAATGGGAGGGACAATAGGGATTGCAGCACAGCAGCAGCATGGCAGTCAGGTATGATCAGGCTCCCATAAGAGCACAACTTCTGTTTCTTCACACAGTTTAAACAAACTTTGTTCACCCTCAAAGTTCAAAGCTCCTGAACATGTTCTTTGGCCTGAGGTGTACAAAAAGAGACATGCTTATCACTACACAGGTCAGCTGCTTTAACGCCAAAGCTCTCCTCTTTTCTCCATTCGTAACTTGTTATTTTACAACATAGATGGGTTAATTTTCAATCTATTAGGCTTTTTGCCCATAAAAGGACAGTCCAACTCCATTCTCCCCAGCCACACACTCCTGCCACTAAACCAGCAGTAAAATCACTCTAGGACCGAAGGAATAGGTCCAGGAATGATTTCCTATCCATAGGATAGGAAAGGCCAGAGGACAGAGTCTGTGGGAAGGAAGAAGAGTTGGAAGATAGGCTAGAAGCACACAATTCATAATGCCAACTTCCCTGCAGTTATTTGGCTCAGAAGCATTGTAAAACTAAACTCTACCCAGCTTCATGACTCAGCTGATTTTTTAAAAACTCCAGGTTTCCTTGCCTAGTTAACTCCCTGAATAAGTAAGTAACAAAGAAAAAAACCTGTCCACGAGGGTACACGGTGTCACAATGTCATCTGAACTTAAAGTGAGATTTTTACCTGCCAAGCCCCAATCCTGTCACCACTGGCACTAAGAAAAACTAAGCTTAGAGGGAAGAGATGTGAACCCAGGTCAGGATCTCATCCTCTGGGTAAACACAAAGTCACATTCCTCAGGAACTTCTAAAGATACAAAAATCTCATAGGGGAAAAAAAAAATAAAATAAGTCTACCTGTTTCCACAGTTTCACTCTCAACTTCTTGTTCCTCTGCTACATCTTGCATCAGGTAAGTCTCGTCATCATAAACCAGGACCTGTGCAGCATATCCCTGTTCTAGTCTGGCACTAGGAACTGGCTCCACAATCACTGCTGGGAATTCAGGGACTGGCTCATTTTCCTATAGAAAGGGGGGGAGGGAAATAAAAAAAATAAAGAAAGAAATAAATAAAAGAAGAAAAAAACCCATGCTCTAAATACTGAACTGCTGAGTTGAACTCTACATCAGTTATTTTCCTCTTATGCTCTTACATATTTTATGGAATACTGATAATAAAGATTTTTAAAGGAAATTGTCTTCTAAAGCAAGACACATTAAGAAGAAAAAAAAAAAAAAAAAGAAAAAAAGAAAAAAGAGACACAGCTTATCATCCACCAAAGGGACCTTCCTCAATCTCAAAGATATTTTCCTGGCTTTAGACACTTAAAATTTAAAGCATCAGACAGCTTCAAGATACTGGAAAAGAGCAAGTTTTCTAATTAAGACATTCAGCTGTGGGAAGTGTTTCTTGTCCCTCAGCTCCCATGAAATGTAATCAAGCCTTTGCATATGTTCTGCAACATACCTACATCTGACCTGTTCCTTATGAACACTCATGTTTTGGATTAAGTATGTAAGCTATCAAAAAAGAACTGTCTACTTCAAAGCCCATATGCCTATATCTACTTATTTAAGGACCAAAACATCTGTAACAGCATATTTCATCTGTTAAAGTGTTGCAGAATTGAAGCCCTGTCAGATTCAATTTACTACAAGATACAGGATAGTAGAATGTATTTACTATTTGTATGTAAGAATGCAAAATACGAGCAAATACATCACATTGGCTAAACTCTGAAAAAGGTCCTTCTGTTGTTCTGCTCCTCTTGTTCTACACCTCAAGACACATCTAAGATCTTTACTTTAAAGAGAGGCTTAGTAGAAAATATAATTTTGTTAACCCAGTCTACAGGTGTACTGCAGACGTCAAAACTTAATGCTCCCACTTCTCTGTGATAATAAAAGATATTTGAAATACGGGCTGCTCTCTTCCTCCTCAGACAATGATCTCTAATCCATTTCACTTGCTTTCACAGTAAGTTTATGGTGAATTTTTCTTTCACATTATGATAAAAGTTGTAAAGTTTGTTAGTAAATAATATTTGTTTTCCTAACCTCTTGATTTTTTATTGCATTGCTGTCGAACTCCAGGCCAGGGCCTCCCGTGTCAATCACTGCTGATGTCATGGTGCATCCCCTGAAGATGCTTTGAGAGTTGTTATCTATCTTGAAGACAGTAATGCTGACGGCCTGCAGTTATCAGAGGCTTAAATTCACAATCCACTCCTGTCGAACAGCTAGGCAGAGGTGGCTGAAACACAAAATTATTTGAAATTATTTGCACACGTTATAATCAAAAGTCTTCCAACATTTATGAAAGCTATTGCATGCTACATCTCAACATCAAAAGAGGGCATCACTGAATGCAATAGATGCAACAATGTGCTGAGTGAACACTGCCATGCAACACAAGTTTCACACTAACTTTTAATACCAACATAAGACAATTTCAGTTTGGTTCTGGCCATTCATTAACTTGCACACAATTTTTAAAACAAATAATATCCTCAGATACTCTCCATGGGCCAAAATCATTAAACTCTCACTGAGGTCAAATATCAATTATTTTTTTGAGACATACATACATTTTGAGTTTGTGCAGCTTTTCTAAAGTTACTATTTTCCTATTAAATTCAGAGATGGAATTTTCTTCTTTGTTTTACTAGTTTCATAGTAATTTCATAAAGCTACAGTTTCATAAGTTTCATAACTAGTTTTATACAGCTTTCAATCATACTGCCTTTTTAAATTAATGCATCTATAATACACATCTCACAAACACATGCCTGATTTCTAGTCTACAGTTTTCTTTGAAATAAAGAGTATTGTAGCAGTCCTTCCTTCCTCCCTTACTTCCTTCCTTCCTTCTTTTTTTTTTTTTCCCCCCCCCCCCTTCCCCCCCCCCCCCCCCCGAAGAAATTCTTATAAGTCCAAAAGTAGTTGTTCCACATCATAATGCTTCAATTTGGGTATGCCATGAACTCATTGAACTTACAAAGATATATAACCTCCATCTTTGTGAATTTCTTTAAAACTAGCTTAACAGCAGTGCTTTGTTTCTAAACAACTGCTACTTATTTATTCTGAATAAGTATTATTACTCATATCCTGTGTTTGGAAGACACAAATGTGTCTTCATAAACCTTGGGCCATGAGGAGCAGTTTACTACTTCAAGATGCAAACTAAGAAGTTTGGCTTCTTAGAACAGAAAGCACATATTCCACGTGAGACATAAGAACCCAATCTGCTATCAATTACCCTTGTGAGTAACTCCACTGAGATCAATGCTTTATAACAGAAGCCAGAATTTAGCCCAGCATTTTTAATAAAATCCATCCATTTCTAAAGCTAGCAGAAGCACCAAGGTCTGCAAGAAAACAGGATCTTCCAACACACACTGAAGAAAAAATAATTATAATTAATATTCCAACGGAATAGACTCAATAAACCTGCTTTCAATAGCACGCAGCCAGCTTAAACTAAATTAACCTTGCACATACAGGGAAAAGCTAGCTCAGGTTCATGCATAGTAAGCGGACTTCCTATGGGCATGGAAATCTTTCTAGGCACAATAGTTTAGGTGTACTAGTAGAAGTGACAATTACTGATTTCCCTAACTGGATGTCAACTAAGCAAGAAAGTCAACAAAAAAAAACCCAAAAACACGGCTATGCAGAAACTGTTTAAAAACTTTAATTTATGAAAGGTATTGAGGATCCTTTAGCACACCATAAAAATATGCTCAGAAAGGCACCATTTATGTTGCCATATCAACGTAGTACAAAAAGTCAGTAGCCAGACAGTGGATGGCAGGTTACTACAAAAATAAACAAATCAAAACAACAGCTGTCATAGTAGCAGCAGAATAATCACAAGATACATTTTATCCTTTCTCTTGGAATATGCACAATTTAGAGGGTGGAAAAAAAAAAGGCATTTTTTGCTTATATAGGAAGTCAACTTGACATGAGAAAGTATGATTCATACCTAAAAATATTTCATCTGTAACACCACACAAAAGAAGAAAAAACAAAAAACACTACACCACCACCATAATACTTCATTTTCCATTGTTCCATTTGTAAAGCCAGCACTACTTTTTGATTATCAGTATTCTCCTTGATGAAAAAGAAAGTAAAGTCCTCGTTCACTCCCCACACAAGACTCAAGTTGGAAAGCCTTTAACAAGCATTCCTGGAGCCTCATACATGTGTCCCCATCCAGGTTTTTAGCTCAAAAAGCCTACTCCTTACCTGCCTATCAATTACCATGTTATTTCAGAAGTCTTTACATTCAGAAATATGCAAAAAACAGCTGTTCATGGATACACTAATCGATCAGGAATTAAAAAAACAAAAAACATAAACAAACAAAAAAACCCAAAACCCACAAACAAAAAAACCCAACCTAAACCACTTTTACTGTAAATACTGTAAAAAGACTTTTTCCTCTCCTACAGTTTCCCATCTACATCCACACTAGAAATCCTGCCAAGCAATCATAACCCAAAAAAGAAGTCCAAAGAATGGAAATTACATTTTAATTTGGAAGCATAGCCTCCAACCATTTTCAAACATCAGCATTATTCCTGCAATTCAGACTTGAAACTACGTATAAAGAAAATACAGCACTTCATGTAGTGCCTTTGCATAGCTTAAGCATGTCACAAAGCTAATTTGGTTCTTACACGGTTTATTAATGCAAATAAACAATCATAAACAAGACCACATCTACTGTATATTCATTTTTTATATACTATAATCCCACACAGGTGGCCATACAGCTGCCAAATTGTAGCAACTGAAAACACTTAATACCGTGTACTAGATCAGGTCACATCAAAAACCTGCTCTTTCTGTCTCCTAGGTTACAAGAGGTTTAGATGACCCTTGTGCTGGCTTATCTCTACATAAATTACCAGTTACCTATAGAAGTAAAGACAGGGCAATTCAGGAACATAAATTATAATCCACATCTTCCAGTTCCAGCAGAAATTCAAGGTAAGAATCTTACAGGGGAAAATATACAGAAGAATCAGAAAGATGTTAAACTTTAGCATCCATTAAAAGGATGGTGTCTTTAGACTAAATGCACAGAACAGCCAAGGCAAGGAATACATTACAGACCCAGAATCTTCATACAACAGGATTTGAACTTAGCGTACTAAGAGTCTTGCTACTCAGCAACCTCTTCAAAAACCTTACAGGGTGGGGAAAAAGGCAAGCCCCCTGGCCAACATGTGGGAAGTTAAAAGAGTTTCAGTCAGGTCTGGTTTACACGTTCTAAGTTAAAGCAAAAACCCAAACACACCCCACACACCTAAATGCACATCAGATTCCTGCAGACGCACCCCTTTTTGAATGAACCAGCTTAGCATTCACCCTCTTCCCTTTCCCTAAGCAGTATGGCCTTGTGGAATCTTCACTTCTCCCTGAAGCTTCAGTAGAATACTGAATCTGCTCCTCACCCTCTGCCCAGCAAGTCATGACTAACTTGACTTCTGTAAGAGGAAAAGGCTGCCT
The DNA here is from genome assembly GCF_000696875.1 of Nestor notabilis. Lineage (NCBI taxonomy): Eukaryota > Metazoa > Chordata > Aves > Psittaciformes > Psittacidae > Nestor > Nestor notabilis. The sequence goes on along the minus strand of NW_009916571.1, from coordinate 3,911 downwards.
AGCCACTTTCAGAAATCAGTTCCAAAATTCACATTTCCCAAGGCTGACTGACACAAAAACACCAAAAATAATTAGACTCAGATTCTTAAAGAAAGAGATGATTCAGATTTGTAAGAGGACCAGGTTATCCCCAGTGATACAATTAGCCAGCAGAAAAGCTGGTGCAAAGTATGACTATTTCTGAATTACGAAACAGCATGCAGGAAGATTTAAAAAATAAAAAAAAAACACCGCACACCACAAATTTAATTCCTCTTCGGACAGGTGCTTACAACAAAGCAAAATATGGGATGACATCAGAGGGGGAAAAAAATAAGTCTGACATTTCCAAAAGAGATGACCAAATCGTTTTGTTACGAATCTGACATCCATTCATGGAAAAAGCAGAGAGAAACTAGTTCTGAAACATTTGCAACATCCCTCACAACAGGGACATCAGCTTTGTTGCATCATCGGTTATTTTTATACATACAACATGGGAAAAGAAAAATAAGTCCAGGTGCTCCCACCCTCAAAAAAGAAAAAAATCAAATCCAAAGATCCAAAACTTGAAGCCACATTCTTTGCCTCAACAGCAAGAGGTTTCTAATCATTTACCACTACAAAAGACACAAAAAAGACCCAAAATTTTAATCATTTTCCCTGGCCAAGATGACCGATTACAGCATGTACATCTTCAGAGGCTACAGAGCACTTGTCATAAAGGCCGCAAAATGCCAAACAGTTTACTCACATATTTAATAGTGCATTTACACAGCCTCATTATGTATCGGAGTGTCTGCCTACAAGAGATCCACGCTATCCTCTTGTGTTTTCAGCAGCTACCAGAGAAGCTTAAAAACACTGCTAATCACAACTGTGATGAATGAATAGCAGTCCCACAAAACCCAGAATCTTAAGTCAATCCCCCTGTGCACAACCACATATCAAGTTAACAGAGAAGCAAACATGTAACTCAACAGAATTAAAAATAATAATAATTGAAAAAACAGCATGAGAAGGATGGCAGAATGTCAATTCTACTAGGCCAGGCTCAGAGTGAAGTTATTCGGGACCGGCTTCAAAACAGAATTCTAAATATAAATCTGCAAATAGTTTTAGAACACTTCTATTTAAATTATAAGGCAAGCAAAAAACAAATCAATGCTTGAAAAAAAGATGCACACACTTGTACCCACAGAGGAAAACAAGACAAACATGCAGAAGCCTGGGCAGCAGTGACGAGAGGCAGCTGCTCCCGCAGCGCTCAGAAGAAACCTAAGAGTACTTGGAACAATGTCCCCCTTTTATTCCGCTGGCATCCCAAATCCTGAGAAGAGATTTATGCGGATACCTACACAGATGCAACCGCAAGAGCAGGACTGCAGCCAACGGTAGCATCCCACACAACTTTTTTTTTTTTTTCATAAAGGCCTTCCTTTCGTTTAAAAAAAAAAAAAAAAAAAAAAAGAAAGTTAAAGAAGTCAGCTTGAAAATGAAATTAGTTATACAGAAATACAGGATCCCACTAGCTGTGACAAGGCTTCCTAAGGGTACAAAGATGGCCTTTCATACGCAGCACCTCAAATACACAAGTAAATGTCACTATCAGTCTGAGACACATAAACCATGGCACATTCTGTAAAAAAATTTTGTCGACCAAAAGGTCTTTTTTATCTATTTTCCCAGATAATTTTTACAGCTTCGGCTAATTGATTCTCACAGGCATGTGCAGAAGAAATGGTGAATTAACATCTTGGGGGTTTTTTGGTTTGTTTTTGTTTGTTTGGGTTTTTTTATTTCAGAACAAGTCTAAAAACTGGAAAAAAAAAGTTACTGAAAGAGCCAATGGAGTAGGAAAAAACCCCAACTTGTAAATATCTAAAGAACTAGGGGTTATACTCAAAAGGATGATAGACATAAATCTTTGCATCCACAAGGTCACGGAAACAAGACAGACAATCCACACAATATACAGTACCTTATACATTACACAAATCTCTAGAAGTTATAGAAAAGGAGATTAAAATGAGGCATCACCTAAGCAAGCAGTTCTGGCCACATCATACTTCAGAAGTTTCCATACAACAAGGCAATAACATTACTGCTGAACACAACAGAAATTATTACATTCGATCAAATGAATGACGTACCAAATCCAGTAAGAACCTTGAGGAACTCCTTCCATACATATTTAATTTGATAATCTGACCATCCAGAATTTGCTTGGAAACCTCAATAGCTAAAGCTGATGAGCCCCAAAACATAAGCTTATAATCACTTAAAAACTATTAACGTTCTGCACAAAGCTTTGTGGCTCCAGCCGGCTTCTCCTGGACCTCCCCGTATTTCATCCTATTAGCAGGCTCTCTTCCCACCGCTCTCTATTTAAAGATCCCTCAAACCTTCTCTTCCTTCTGACAGGACTCACACACTTTGTACCCTCACTTTATGCCAGCATTTCTCTTTCCATCGGCTCGGTTGTTGGTCCTTAACATTCATTTCCACTCCCCCATAAGCCAGAGTAGGGAGCAATTATTCATCGTTTTACATAATAAAAGAGCAGAGAGGATGAAATTAAATGGTGAGGATGTGGGTTTAAAGACAAAAACAAGACCAAAAAAACACAGCGCACACACACAAAAGGAAGCAGCACACACAAGCTGTGTAATTCATTTTCATAGGATATTCTAGAGGGCGAAAGAGAAAGTTATAAGATTTAAGTTAGGCAGCTTTAGGGAAGTGAAGCCCCTGAAGGGCTTATGCAACTATTAAACACAAAGATGCACATAGAGGCTGAAGCTTAGGGACCTTCTGAACCAGGTATTACAGAAACCTGAGAGACGCAAAGAGTATGCCACTGAAGGGACCACAGAAAATAACCATCCTGCTCCCAGAACCCTTCCTAGAGCAGCTGGTCCTGTCCACTGTCAGAGATGGCAAGAGGGGAGCGGGAGGAAGAAGATCTTAGATCAGACCCATTACATACCATTTTGTAGACCTATATGTAATTTCTTTAATATCCTTGAAATAAAGTTCAGTTTTGTGGTAGCAGTCATTGACCCAGATCTCTCCAGCAGTACTCAATACAGTAGATAGCTTCATGACATTGCCTCTCAATGACATGGGCTTTTAAAGGGGCTTAATAACAGACATCTCTGTAAACTGATAAAAAACCCTTATGTTCTTTGAGCTTTCCCCAAATCAGTGTCCATACTTCTGCATCATTTCAAAGTTATAGCACAAAACACACAAATATGCTATTTCCATAGTTTTTAGGCCACAGGAATACCTGAATCGCTTTGTAATTTTGTTGTTAGAACACTCTTTTTACGAGTCTCAAGAATTCTCTACTGCTTATGCCCCTATATCCCTGGGCTCAACTTCACTTCATGCTACTTGTCCTGACTGACTAGGAAGCTTTCAAACTTCGATGCACGTATGCACTAATCAGAAAGTGCCAAAAAGCTTTATGATTAAGTTGTAACAAAGGTGAATAATTACCAGTGCGCAAAAGACAGACAATCTCCGAGCACGACATGAGAAGAGCACAGCGGACGAAGAACTCTCCTCACAAACTAACTGGTTTTAAGCTGGCAGCCGGGAAGGTTTAGCCGCCTTTGCTGAAGGAGTTGAATGGTTAAAAAAGTCACAAGGACCATGACAGTGACTAACCATACGGGAGGGAACACGCAGAACGAAGAACTGAATTATTTAAGTGGGGGAAAAAAAAACCCAGACACATGATAGAACACATCCCAAAAGTCAACAGATAAGCACGAACACCAGAGCTGACCCAGTACCACGTTTTACAGCCGCGGCGAGGTGTAATTAAGAATACGCCGGACTCGAGCTCTTTGGCCAGGGCGCAACTGGAGCAGCGACCGCGGGGCGTGTGGCGGCGGAGCGGGAGGCGGCAGGCCCGGCGGGGC
>NW_009916570.1:0-16751 GCF_000696875.1 Nestor notabilis | reverse complement strand
AATGGGGACCCTGGAACGGAAAATGTCGTTGAAATTAAAATTTAGGGTTTTTTGTTTATTGGACCTTCAGGTAGATAAAGCAAAATTATAATAATTATTATTATTAATAGTACTAGTAGTAATAATATACTCAGCATTGTCGAATAAACAGCCACCATACTCTGAGCTTTGAGCACTTTCCCTGTGGTCTCCTTGTTACTTCTGAGAATGGTGTGGAGGTAGCCTCAAAAATGCACTATATTCCTTCCACTTGCTGAATAATTAATACTCAGGGTTTAGAATATGACAAGTTTTGCATTTCATTCAGAATGCTCTTTTGATACTCTGGATACCATGATGAATGTAAGCAAAGTATGCACTCTTGATTCTCTCGTCGTCCCTCATCTGTCATTCCGATCTTCATATGTGTGTACTCAGAAAAAGGAGCTGTGCAGAACAGTGAGTTTGCTTACATTCTCTTAAAAAGACTATTTTGTTTTAAATACATACATGCAGGTATTTTCTAACTTCCTTGCAAATTTTCATAGGTAAAGCTAGTTTTCACGTGGCATATGTTGTAACGGTGATTAAAGCAGATGCAGGAAGTCCTTAAGCTGGTTAGTCCTCAACAGTTACCTAGCACAAAGTTCAGGCATTTCACTACAACATCATTAAGCCCAAAAGGCAAATTTTAACCTACAGAATCTATTAAAAAAAAAAAAAATTACTTGAATTGACACTTTGAATGACTGTGTTCATAAAAATTCAGGAATGAACAAATTGATAGAAGAAATGTTCAAGTGGTAATGAGATATATCCATGTCTTGCATGCAGTACTAGGCCAGACACTTTTTTTCATAAACACCTGCATTTATACAAACTATATTGTACTATGTTGTACAATCTAACATTGTATGTGTATAGCATCTGTACACATGTAAGGGTACTTAAAAGTATGTAAATATATTAACCACACAAAGCATATATGCACATGACTTTTTCGACATAAAGAAAAAATAAGATATTTAAAAAAAAATCTTCCTGATCAACTCAATTTAAATGCTTTGTCTTCCTGATAATTATAAATTGAGCTGAAGATGACGTATTATATGTGTTACTTCCTTAGAAGTCATGGATGTATTCACAGTTACACCAAGAGGAAACCATATACATTGAGAGTGTATATTACGGTATGATTTTTTAGACTGTGTTTCTTACAGATGAAACCTTTGTGAATCAATTCAGAATTTGGAAACAATTTTAGCTAATTTTATTTTTTTTCTTTTTCTCTTCTTCTTTGTTGTATTTTTTAATACTTCATTGTATTCTGTAGGATGCTTTGCCTGTATTGCAGATCATCCAGCTGAGAGCTGGATCTTCTGTAAACAAAAATAGAAAAGAGAAATATTACAACTGAACCAAAATACTCAAGCTAAATGGACTACAACCCTCAGATTTGGTACCAAAATCTATGAAAGAAGACAAGAAGAAGAAGCAGGGGGGAAAGCAACTGGGAACTTCATTCAGCATCATGTGTTACAATTCAGACAATATCAAAGTAAATGGTTGTAAAAAGTACATCGTTCTATTCAAGTTAAAGATTCTAATGCTGCTTTTTTTTTATTCTGTTTTGTCCTTTTTTCCTTACTCAAAATCTGTAGGCCAGATTCTACCTTTTATTTAAACTTGTGTGTAGTTAGAATGACTTTCTTGATATTACCTGGCTTTTTCTACACTGAATTGCAATAGTCTAAGCAGATTTTGGAGAAATATTTAAAGAATTTTCTCCTTAAAACTGACCAACTCTATCTTCATCACATAAACTGAAATTGTGGTACAAGAAATATGGGATGAATTTTAAGGGTATACAAACATACATAGGGAAATAAGCATGGTTTGAAAGTAGTTACGAAATTCCGTTTTCACAAATTCTCGTTTTGCAGGATTCAAACATTCTTTTTTGGCTACTCTGTGCAAGGCTGAAGCAAAATTTCAATAGCTTCAATAAGGTGTTAAAGGTTACCCTTAGTCATAGTTTATGAAAATGATACTGAGTCTTGGTTGTGTCCATACAAGAATGATCCTTTAAACTGGTTTTGAACAAAAACATTTGAACTGTCTTTTACAGTAGTAAAAGTAGAAATTAGGCTTAAGTAACAGAAAAAGATTTTTTTTAAATGCTGAATTTAGTTATTTGTGGTCATAGTTGAAGCAATACCTAAGCAATTCTTTACCTGTGCAGAAGATTTTCTATGAAATATGTAGCACACATTTTTGTGCATTTTTTAAATGTATTTTTGACAAATTTTTAATACAAAAATGAAGTGGGTTCATGACATCTGACTTTTATATGTGTATAATATATCACTATATGAGACTTTTCATTTAGTCTTCCAGATGTAATGGCACTTACATTCCAAATCTGGATCAGAGATGGATTTTCCATACGGTGTCAATTTTAGATCTTCAGGTGGGTTTATATGTCAGAGGACCTCTATTATAGTAAAGAAGGCAATGCATTAAGTAAATATTACTGGTTCATAAAGAAATTTTGCAGAATTGGAACTGTCTTGTTTGAAAAACATGCTCATGTAAAAAGTCCTTTCTATAGTTGAAATTTCCATTTGTTTGCTTGTTTGTTTTTAAACTATTTTAGTGAGCACAAATCAAAAATAGTGCTATAAAGCTTCACACTTTAAAGTCTTCACATACACCAGAATGGTAATAACAATTCACTGTCAAATTTTCTCTTGGGGGATTTAAAGTTATACACTGAGCTAAATAGATGCTTTGATTCAGTTTTCTGAAACTATGAATTTTCAATATACTTGAAAAACACTGTTTAGAAATAGTGAGAAGATGGTGTGTCATCTTGCCATTTAATGGAAATAAAATACATTCTATAGAATAGTACAAATTAAATTCAGGTTAAATATATATGTGAACATGAAATTCTTCTGCTTTTCCCAAAGAACAGTAGCAGAGTTGTTTAGGGTCCAAAACTATACTGCATCTGGGTCCTGTAAGACTGCTTCCTCTGATAAATTTGAATCTGAAAACTGTTTTACTGGGGAACAAGAGCCTTTAGAGAACATACAGTCTGTGCTGATTACTCTTCACACTCTGTTAGTATATCTCATTGTGCTGTGGACTTTCCCTTGGGAAGCCAGAGTCAGGCAAGCCAGTGCCATCATCCTGCAATAACACCTGGGGGTATTCTGAAAGGGGATAATTTCCATTGCTCACCTATAATTAAAGGAACCCTTTTGTGCCTAGGTGTAACAAGAAGTAACTGCACACATAAGCACATCATTGACTTCAATAATCTGTAAAATTCGAAGTTTCAATTTTCCTAGGATGTTTGTCATACTAAAAATCACACACAGAGCCTGATCATAAGGGTAGCTAGTTCTTATTTTAGTTAATTAATTGTAAGCAGTAGATAAACTCTAGCAATATGCTTCAGTGAGGTTAGTATCTTCCTGTTCTTCCTCAGTACAAGTGACAGCTTATCACTTCCATCTGTGACAGTCCTAGATCCTTCTTTCAGTCCAGCTGAGGTGAAAAATCAGACCCAGTAAATTTCCTGTTTCCATATATTACTTCCTCTTACAGTTAGTCTCAATCTCTCACTTTCCATGGTTCTGTGCATGAGCACCTTTCCTCTGAATCTCCCTCCTGTGTTAGGAGGTAGGAGGGGTAAGGATAAAAGAACAGATGCAATAATCCTTATTTAGTTCTGAAAGATAAACTACAGATTGCAATGGCAGAATTTCCAATGCTTTCACCTCTAGATCCAGGAAGTGTAGTGATATGGAGCATCACTGCTGACAGGAAAGCTGCCAAAGCGTATGGGAGAAGGTGTTCCTTAAAGTAGAATAATTTAAGAATTGCATCCCTCAGGAGTAGAACCCTCTGCAGATTTTCCTTTTTGCCATCTTTCACATACTCTCATGCACTGTCAAGTTTCTGTGCATATACTGCCACTTCTATCCTTGTCTGTAGATTTACACCACCACTCCCCAGTTTGATATCTCATATCCACTAGATTTCTGACAAGTAATATGCATACTGCTTTGTGGAAGTTTGTTTTATCCTAAAGCAGTTGATGCTCAGCAGAAATGCTGAATGACAAGACCTTACAAAGTTTATCTCCTTCAAATGTAGAAGTTCATATGATAGTGAGATTCACAGGTAAAGTAATGCTTTATTCAGATGACTTTTACTTTTGTCTTGAATTTGCCAACTATAGTTTCAGGATGTGATTTCTTTAGCACTTACTGTAGTGTGACAAAGGTTAATAAAAGTACCTAACTAACTGTTTTTATACAGTCAATTCTGGTTTATCTAGAATAATAAACTTATAATACAAATGCAGGGATGATGCAAATTCTCTGTAAAATTAAGCTACATGAATGAATAATGAAGAAAAAAGGGTTTGTTATATTCAACCCTACAGGGCAAGCTAGCACCTGCCCGCAGGCTAAGAAATAAACCATGTATTGCAACACTGCCTCTGGACCCCTTCCATCCTTCATGCAACCAGATTAGCTCTCTCTGTCCCCATGATAACATGCACCACAAAATGGATAATTTCATCCCAGTCACCACTGAGTAGGCTCTTTTCTTTTAGTTATTATTATTTTACATACATTTACCAAGTAATTTCTTAGCTTTCTCCTGTCTAAAGCCTCTGCTCAGATAATGTTTTCCTTTTGAAAGCAGTTCCATTGATCTAGATGAGAGTTAGGTGCTACTCAAGCTGAATGAGAGTGACACTCTTAGGTAAACACTAAGTACCTTTAAAGCTCCTTCAGGTGGAAAACACTTCATTTCAAGAAATCCTTTATTTGTCCTTTCATACATGTTTTTCTTGAGGAGGTGATTTGCACTGTAAGCAGCAAGCAAAGTTAACCGAAGCAGTGGGGGGATTGCTTTTTGTAGATTTTTTTCAAGAACATAACTTCGATTTTAATTTTATTTTTATTTTTTGTGGTGGTGTAGGTTTTAGATGATTGGTTTGTTTGGTTGTTTTTTTTTGTTGTTGGTTTGTTTGGTTTTTCATTTGTTTGGGTTGGGTTTTTACCCCAGTGATGGCACAATAAGCAGTTGTCACTGAGCTGTAGTGTTGTCAGTGATGTCTAGGTCTTTTTCTTAAGTGGTTGCAATAAATTTAAAGCCCATCAATGTGATTGAATAGTTCTTTTTTATTTTCTTCTCTTTTTTCTAGTGAGTAACATGGTATCTTTCTACAGTAATTCATCTGTCTTTGCGTTGCCCAGTTGCTTAGAGGTAGGATTTCTAATCCACTGCATAACCTTTCTTAATCCGGGATAACCTTAACAATCTTTTGCCACATCACTGTCTGCAACTCCTACAATAGATGATAAATATATTAAACTGTGCTACTCATAGTACATATCTTGAAGCATCCTCTAGTTTGTTTGATTTTGTGATGAAATCAACCATTTCTTTGTTGATGCACTTTGTTTTTCATATCATAGCAGGACTGTAATTCTTGACAGATGTCTACCTCACACTCTGTAATTATTTAGATCTTAACAGTCATCTTTGGGGAAACTCAGCAGACTATCTTGTATAATTTTGTTTGAAATTTTATTTTTTCCCTTTTTAATAGTGTGATCCAAAACATTAAAGTAAAGGCGGCTACAATACATATATTAACATCTTCTATTTCTCTTTGCTTTTTAATTTTGTTCTTTATCCCGTTTTCAAATATAACCAAATATTTGAATAACATTACATGAAAGGAAATGAATTAGTACAGCTGGCAGACTGGACCTTAAAAACAAAGAATTCAGATTTATGCTGTGAGGTAATATGGTTTTGTGGTTTTTTTCACATATTTCATTAGCACACAAACTACCAGGCGAATTTCTGTAAATGCTATACTACAGTAGTAGTACAGTAGTAACACACATATTTCTTATGTAAGAAATCAACTTACCTAATTGAACTTCCAGTGTTAAGGGAAAAAAAAAAAAAAAAAGAAAAAGAAAAAGAAAAGAAAATATAGCCATATAGTCTTCCAGATCAAGGCATCTGCCAAGGACATTTCATCAAAAGTCAGCTTCCTGAGTTCTAGGAGAAAAGCTCTATGCTACATTTTCTTTCTTGAGTGTTAACATGTATCTTCCTAATCATCCCATAATCCCATAGGGGCAGTGGGAGTTTGTTTTCCCCCAAAATGTCCACAGAGTTCTCAATGAATACTGCTACACAAAAAAAAAACCCGAACAAAACAAAACCAAACCAACAACAACAAAACAACAACAACAAAAAACAACCACAACCAAAACACACCAACAACCAAAAAAACCCAGTGAAACCATAGCGTGCTGCTTGCAGTTTACAGTCAAGGACATGGCAGCCTGAGAGACCATTAAGTCACCTTTGTGTCTTTCTGTTTTTATAAGCTGAAAATGTCCTTAGTGTATCCAAAAAATGCTCTGGGGGTCTGTAAAATTACAGCACACTCCTAAGGCTGCCTGGTGTACTGCAGGATCAGTTTGTGTCTGCCTTCTGCAGCCCTGTCCCTCCTACCCTCGGCTTGCCTTTAGCTTTGCTCCTTGCTATGATTTGGAAGACAGCGCTTTGAAGGCTGTCCTCTAGTATGCCTGTGCAAAGGCTTTCCTCTCTCAGACAGAAACAGTGATTGTGGAGCTTTGATACTATTCCAGCCCCTTTGTCCTGCATATAATGTGCCTTGCATACAACAAGCTGTAGCATAATTAATCTAGATTTTACGTGCTTAATCAGGCTCAGAAAAATAACATAGTTTGTCACATTCCTTCCAGCTAAAAAAAACATAGTTTTAAGTCTGCACTGCCTCTACTGTACCTGTGAGTAACTGCTGTCAGCTGTCAGGGGCTTCATCTGAATTTGGATTCACTAGGAGATTAATTTAAGATAGTTCTCTTTCAAAACAAATACTGTACTGTATCTGTTAGGACCAAGACTTTTCAGTACTTATTTGTCAAATATGAATATGTATGTGTCTACATAATTTCCGCATAAATTCAATACTTGTAGATAAATGGAATGTACAGATAACACAGTTTCATGCATGCAATACTGTGTACAGAGGGCCAGTCTCTTATCTCCTGTATATTGACATAATTGCAACAATATTATGCTAGCTGGGGCTTTTTGGCAAGAATTCATGCCAGTTACATAATTCATTACAGCATATTCTAACCTACTGAAAACTATGCATATTTTTAGGCATAACTTGTACAGTACCAGTAATTTCTGCTTGCAAATTCCCTTTAGACATTCCCTCAGGTTCCCCCTGGATATGTTTCTGTCAGTGTGTCACTTTGAGAGTCACTACTGCAATTCTTCCATCTATTCAGTTCTTGTAGAAGTCAGTACAAGACTTAAATGCACATAGGTAATAGGGCTGGATGTTGGTAAAAGCACGGTAGGTTCTAAGCTCTTCTAATAGTCCTTTGCACATGCTTCGCATTACTAAGAACTGTGAGCCTGGGCCTGAGCCCCTGGATATGAGCCTCTGGAGTCAGTCTCTTTCTGTACCTGCTAAGATTTCTACTTTATGATGAGTTATATCATTTAAATCCTTCAAACTGTGTTTATATAGATATATATTAAAAACAAACAAACAAACAAACCCTAGCCACCCAGAACAAGCAAATAAACACAACAAAAAAAAAAACAAAAAAAAAACCACCCACAGAAAAAATCAAACCACCCATTGCAATACTAATATTAGAGTTTGGGGGGAAGAAAAATTCTGCACCTCTTCTCTCATTAGCTTCCCACCACTTTCATTTTCCTAGGATGCTGGGATTTGTTCCTGAGGAAATTTGCCCTGCAGTTAAGACAGTAACCTTCAGTGGTATTGGAGATATTAGAACTGCCTTCTTCTGCACATCCTCAGTGAAATATACTACTGCTTCTCCCTGGGAAACACCCTTCCTCACCTAAGGGCACAGCAGATCTACGTGACTCTGCTTGCTCACTGTTCTGGCTCTCTTTCAAGACTGTGCTGGAGAAACCAAAGCAGTAAGTGAAGATGCAGAGTATAGCTTGCATCCACTGCATCTTGAACTGAGGAGAGGAACACCTCAAGGAAGAGGAGTGGCAGGAATAAAGCCACAGAAAAGGGAGGTTGCTATGCTGAGTGGTGTACTGGGTTATTACTGTGGACACTGTGATAGCCACTTGAAGAGTTTTGTTTGGTGTTTGATGTAATTTCTGATGATGCTATTGGGCATGGTGTATTGTCCATGCCTTGCCTTTTTTTCTCACTTTCATTTTTGCTATTCATGGGGAATTGTCCAATTCTCAGAAAGGTGTAACTTGAATCTCAAAAAGTGACTGTCTGGATCCAAATGATGGAAAGCCAAAGGAGTTCGTAAGGAGGCTAAAATAACAAGATTATTTTAAAATGACATTTGCTTATGGTTTTAACTATTCTGTCTCTCTAGCGTGCAGGTGTGTGTGATAACCCCACTTAACTGACGGTTAGGTCACATTAATCAGGCTGCTTCTATAACTGCTTCTTTCTACCTGCAACTGCATATTGTTCTCCAAAGGAATTCCACACAGTTATGCCCAGTGTAGGGACAAGGCTAATTCAGCAGTACTTTGCTCAGCTGCACTAAGTTGTTTTGCTGTATGGAAAGAATTTAATTAGTTCACATCAAAGTTACACTACTGTCAGTGACAGGTAAAATTGGTGTGTAGCAGTGTGAGCTGAATCAATGTGAACTGATATAAAACTCTGGAAACCTAGCTTTCAATGTACTGCTTAATGCAGCTCAGAAAAGCAAATCCCAGCACAGTACAGCACACAAAGTGAAATGAATGAAAACTGTGTGATTAAGTGCTTTCATCTGGAAATTTTGTTGCAATATTCAGAAACTCAACAAACTCTTCTAATTCATCATACTCTTTGTTTGTTACTAATAAATTAATGTGCCGATGGAAGGAATTCATTACCCTTTCTACACACTTCACTAGTTGCAGGTCATTTATTAATCTGTGTTATCTAGTAAGACTAAAACCAGCTGTAATTACATTGTTAAACATTGATTAATAAGCAGCCCACATCAGTAATATACACAAGAAGAAAGATAAAAAAATCTTTTCAAAGACTTAGTGTAAAATTTTAACATTCCTTTGGGAATAAGGAAATCTGAATCTTCATCAATATTAATTTTTGTAAGATTTCATTTGCTTGTACAGATGTATTTCTAAACAGCTTTTGGAAACAGATTAACAAGCAAATTCAATTACACTAGAGTAAACGAACTGCATTCACAAAGTGGTATTAATGTACTAAGTGAAACATTTAGAATGAAACGTTTTTTAAAATAGTCTTCAGCTAACCATTCTTTTTTGTTTTGTATCCTTAGTTCAATCATGTAATTAGGCACACATCTATTTTAAATCCATTTGTATTTCACAGATTTAAAAACAATATAGCAATTTGAAATGCATTATTAAAAAACCTGCCAATTTCAGGACCCTGCTTTTGTACATTTTCAGTAAAATCAGTTTGATTGAAGTGACACCCAGGAAATTATTACATGTCAAAAGCTTGGATTATCATTAAGGATAAATAAACAGAATGTCTCTGGCACTTGACAAAATTGTGGAACTTATTTTTATGATATAGTTTTATGGGAAATAAAGCAGATAGAAAGAAGATGCTTTTAGAAAAGATGTTTTAAGACTGTCCTCAATCATAAATGACAAATCTTATTATAGCAGCACTATTGTTAAGGGTCTGTCAGTATTTCCATTACAAACCTATATTTCAAAGATTCATAAATGGGCTGTAAAAATTAAGTCTGGCATGAAATTTGGTGTTCACATTGTTCACTATGGGATCATATTTTCCTCTCAAAACTTAAGAAAATCCAGTTTACCTTTTTGTGTTGAATGGCTGCAAAGGCACCAGAAATGAGAAATCTGGGATAACTTGTTTGTTTCTTTCTTGTTTATTTATATAACTTTTTAAAAAGCATACAATTTAATAGATCAGAACTATGATTCAATGGCATAAAGGTCTAACTTGCCTTTTTTTGCTTTCTTTGTTTCTGAAAGGATCACCCATTTTAGTACAAGTTTATCTTGTAATAGGGCTGCTGAAAATCTCTTCTCAGCCTTCTAACTCCTTTGGGTTATTCTTCCAATTTTGTTACTAATCAGGGATTTGACACCTATTTTCCAGCTCACCCGAATTTATGCTAGCGCAGAACATGTTCTGCTACCGGGATCAAATAGGACCTTGAAGCAGAGTCTACTGTTTCTGTAGGACTGATGAGCTGAACTAAGATTTGACATTCTTGATGGTTTGATTAAATTAACTTTTATAACTTGATTAAAGGAACTTTTTTCATGTGTCCCCTTTGAAAGCTGAAACTATTTTATATAGTGCAAAAGAAGTATTGCTGTAAAGTCCAACCACTGTAAAGTTCAGAAGTGCTGTGGTTCTTCAACGTTATGGCTAAGGAAGGTAAGTGTCCTGTTAGACTTTTCTAGTCTGTGACAGAGATGGTGAGAATTCCTTAAAAGCATTTTGAGGAGGATCAGAACCATATTTTAAGACCCATGAGTCACTACTCAAGGATGTTATATATGCAGTAGCTCTTTTTCCCTACCAGTGAAACAGGACTACTCACAGTGCATGTCCTTTGACAACATATGTCTCTCTAGCATGCAGATATGTGTGATAACCCCACTTAACTGACAGGTCACATTAATTAGGCTGCTTCTATAACTGCTTCTTTCTACCTGCAACTGCATATTGTTCTCCAAAGGAATTCCACACAGTTATGCTCAGTGTAGAGACAAGGCCTTGTCCTTGGTAGGACAAGGAGTTAATCTAAAAGAGGGCAGCTTCAGACTAGATATAAGGAAGAATTCTTTTATGATGAAGGTGGTGAAACACTGGAACAGGTTGTCCTGTTGGTATATTTCCCATCCCTGCAAACATTCAAGATCAGGTTAAATGGAGTTCCAGTCAACCTGATCTAGTTGAAGATGTCTTTCCTTGTTGCAGGGAGGCTGGACTAGATGACTTCTGAAGGTCCCTTCCAACCCAAATTATTCTCTGATTCTGTGATATGGAGAACACAATACATAGATCACAGTTTTCTGGGATCTGGCAGTGGTTCTTTTAGCCATTCTGGCCAAATCTGACTTGCTAAGCCATGTCTGTGACTGTTGTCTGACACTGGTTGTCTGGCAGAGGAGTTTCTGTATCCTACTCCTCAGCTGGCTGACCCGCTGAATCAGGCAGCCACATCCAGGCTGCCTGTGGGAATTGCACCTGCCCATGCTCAGGAGTCATTTAGAAAAGTACAAGTTGGTCTGCCCATATTCTGCTCTAACAGTGTAAATAATCAGTGTTTGCCAACATTCCCCGAAGCTGTTTTATTTACTAATACAGAAATTGGCTTTGAGGCCATTCAAACTGACAAGACTCCTAGAGGTTGGTTTGGACAGAACTGAATCTTCAATCAAGGTAAAGTTTGCCAGTACCAGATGCAGGAATCCAGCTTCAGAGGACCAGACCTTCGAATTGACAAAGGTCACGTTATCTCTAGAGCTTGTAGCATTGAATGACCACTGCATAGGGATACACTGATAGCTGCACATCATTTACCTAACAAATTCCTGGTATATTACCAGGCAAAGACACTGTTCCAGGAGAAATACAGTATTTGGCTGTCCTGGGTGTGCTTTCATCAGAGAAGGATAAGGAATTCTCCTTCCATAAAAGAAGGACTATTTCATCTACTACTGCTGGAAAATTGTGGGTATTTTCACAGTAGTAGCTTTGGAATAGATCACTGCCTGCTACCTAGCAAATCAACTTGCAAATGAACCTACCAACTACCACAAGTGAACCTGACATTCCTTTCAGTGACTGAATAAGAGGCTGGCCCATGTGATTTATGTGTGCAACAATATGGCATGTGCTTCCATTAAACACACCCCTCACTTCCTTTTGGATAGCAAGTTTGGCTGGCTGATGAGAAATAGGAAAATGAGTGCCAACATTCAAGCTGAATTACCAGGAAACTAGATTTGAATAGATAGTAAGAAAGAAAAGAATGCTTACAGAAGGAAGATAGAAAAAATACAATGGCATTATTATCAATGACATTATTTTTGTTGTGCTTAAAATTACAAACCTGTTGTTTTTGTAGAAGACAGAAGATGTGAAGAACAAAATATATTATCTTGTGGTTTACTTGGTTTAGGAAATAGCATTTGTGCAAGCTAAGGTCTAGGCTGGTAGTTTTATTTGTTTGGACAGCCAGTGTTTAAGATATTGCAGAGAAATAGAAAAAAAACCTATTTTATTCAGGAGTAAGTTACTTAATATTTCAGTTTCTCTGCAGGTAGAGAGTAATTATGTTGTTTTTTTCTCATTTGCTGTTTGACTTTATACAACATTTGCCATGCAGAGGACCGCAGAAACTATCTAAAATATGATATTATCATCAGAGAATATAAAAACTAAATCAGAAAGGGGTGAAAGCAAATAAAATGATAATAAGGGGAAGTGGGTCACATGAATAGACAAATAAATATTTAATAGAATTTTCTTATCAAGTATTTTCTTCTTTTCTAGGCATTTATATCACGGTATTTTATTAAGAAAATAAACTTACTGAACATCTTTAAAAGTTAAAATCAAGTATGTGTGCAGTGGGTCTCTTCTTCTGTGTTTTTGGGGTAACCAGAAGTAGAGTGGTCAAAAAGTACATTTCACTTGTGATTACTGATGATTTCTGAAACAGGAAGATGCGATGTGAAAAATGTGAAAGGTTATTTTAACATATCCTTACTAATTTCAAAAGTTATGTATATGTTAACACATACAAGTATTCCTAAAAAGAGGACTATTTCTTTTCATTCTGTTATTTCAATTGTGTCTGTCATGGACTAGGATCAATACTATGATACTTAAGTGACCAGCCACTTATTGCCAATATTGACTGATAGAAGCAACTTCATAACATGGGTGACATTCACACGCATCTCTTCTGGCCTGAAAATTATCGATTCATCCAAAGTGTAACAAAAGCAGCCAGTGATTCATTAGTTGAAACATACCTAAATGTTTGTGGACTATTGTTAACCAATAGTCTAATCAGCAGAAATGAAGAGGAATTACTAAGCAATGTTCCCTTTAAGCACTGTGCAGCTGCTTAATGACTCCCACACAAATGTTATCAAAAAGGTCATTTAGCTCATTCCTTCACTGCAGAGTTTGCTTGAATATGCTGCATGTGAATTACTCTTTTTTGATTACCAAAGTTTGAATGAGAGTGTGTATTACATAGTAGTAGCACGTGAGTTGTCAGGGCTGACCCAGTACTTGGTCTCTGTGATAGTAAGTCTTTGGGGATGGAAACATAGGAGCACCCGAAATATTGATGGAGAAATTGCTTCTTTCTTATAGACATACAGAGAAAGCTACAAGACCCTGGACATTCAGCTGACACAATTCAACTGTGTTGTTCCCAGCCTGGTTGTATGAGTAGCTGCTGAGCTGTGTTTCTATGAATCTTTACCTGTATTATTCCTCAGGCTTACTGCCTCAAACTGAAAGCATCAATGAACATGGCATAAAGGATTTCTTGCTTATAAATAGGACTAAAGTTAGGAGCAGAACTGGAATGAAAACAGCCCTACAGGGTAGCTTGGGATAGTAGGAAAGCATGATACAAACTTGTAAGAATGTCTGGTTTCATCTGATTTTGATGCATAACTAGCAGGCTGTGCTTGATTTGCCACGCTTCTCCCATATGCCTACTTGTGCATATCTGTGGAAACAGTGCTGTACAGTGCAGGCTGAAGGCAGTTTAGAGAAGAGAGAAGCTCTGATGTGCCTTTGAAGATAATACAGAAGATTCTCTGATTGTGCCTTCTGTTGCACATTTTGAACAACAAAAAATGTTTAAATCACCACAGCTTTTACATGATTCTCACCAGCCATGCGAAGTAACTGAAAATGTTGTGGTATAAATGTGCTGGTTTGATTACCTCACATCATTGTCTGATTTTCTACTAGTATCATAGCCTGTCCTCTGTAACAGACTGCAAGCATAAACATAGCTTTTATATCTTATGGTGGTATATTTGTAGGGAACCTGGCACTCTGCGGGACTTTCTGCCTCCTAAGGCACCTGGCTGATGGTTGTGCGAAAAAAAGAAGCTTTAGTTTGTGCTGAAAATTCAACATTTTTGTTTTAATCCTATTTTTTGTGGGAAAACTCAGAAGACAAAAATGAAAATATTTTTATATTTGAAGTGTTTTAATGGAGATGGGACCTTTTTTTATTTCAATGAGAAATCAGAAAAGTAAAATCAGATTTATTTTCTTTTTTTTCCCCAGAGAAATACCTGAGGTAGAAACTGTTTATTTTCTTATTATTAATTTCAATAAAGAATATTTGTTTCAACCCCCCAAAAATATCCCAGAACAACATTATATATTGAGTATTATTATGGGGAAAATACTGCAAAAAGAATAGCTGAATATGTAAAAAGGTGGTTTTACAAATTAGGCAACATCACTAAACATACATAGCTTTCAGATATGGCAGAAAACAGACAAAAGCTACATCCACACTAATAAATAAAATTGGCTATGGCCTATACTTTATTCATGAAATCAAGTGACACAACGTGATTTGCATCTCCTCCCTCCTGAAAAAAGGGTGGATTTACTGACTCCCATAGCCAGTACTGGCTGCCCTGTCACCCACCTGAGCTAGTCCCCTGGGCAGCCCCATCTCTGACCCCTGCTGGCAACTACCAATGGGAATGGGATATAACGTAGATGACCACAGCTCCCTGCTTAAAACCAAGCCCTGGCCTCACCTAGTTTCTTAGTAAAGATGTAGCAAAGGGACCAGCTTTTTGCTGAAATGTTGGCAGGAGCTTAATTGACCTGTTGGTCTTGATCCTCGGTGTAGAGAGCTTTTCTCATGTTGGGGAGCCTCAATACTGATGAGCAGAGCAAAGGAAAGAGCTTTTGGCCTGAAAGAGGAGTGGTCTGTTTTGCATGATCATTTTTAATAGAGTGTGAATCACCACCATTTCATCAGGAACACAGAAAAAATGCATGAGAAAATTCTGTCAATAGAATGCTATTTCCATGGACTGTTTTGTATCATTACATGTTGCATTTGATGTAATAAGTTACAAATGTAATTTATTACATTTTAACATCAGCACTGAGACAAGTAATTAAAAATGTATAATATAGACAATTTTGTTTCCCCTGATAAATGTAAAGTTTGCTAGGCTCAACTCCCCTCATTAATATGTGGCAGTGCCAGGGGACACTTTGATCCAAAAGGCTGGATATACATGCCATAAACGCATTGTAGTTTTAATAACAATCCAAAAGGTTCAGCATATTGCTTAATAAAAGATCAATGAAGTAATATGATTAACCATCCTGTGTTGCTTTCTTTCCATTTGTGAGAAAAGATAGTTCAAAAGCTGCACCGCAGTGAATAGCAAAATGACTAATTGACAGGCAAAATGAAGGTTTCCCCAAGTGTTTTTTCCCCACTCCCTGCCCTCAGGGCTTGCTTTGTTGGTAGAATGCTGTTAACTCTTTTGTTTAAGGTCTCTTACCTTTAAGCAGGCTTGTGGAAGAGCTTTTCATATTTTTTAGCAGTAGATTTACTTGCTGAGTAAATATAGCTGATGAAAGAAAAGCTGGTGATCCATAAAAGACCAGGCTGCAGGGATCCTCATTAATCTTCCAGTAGTTTTTGCTGTCATTCCTCTTTAAAGTTGCTTGCCTTGTAAAGCATTTGTGGAAAAAGTAGGAACACTTTTGCCTTCCACTCAGCAACGATTTCTAGCCAGATCCCAACAAAAGCTCACCCTCCCTTTCAAATAGTTTTAACTTCAGCCGTATCATTGGGCAGGGTTCTCAGCTATGAAGAGGAAAATACTGTTTAACTGAGTTTTACAAAAGGAGGACAAAGAAAAAGTCAGAGTAAAATAGTTTTCTTTTTATCTGCTTGTGGTAATGTGACTATATCATTAAATGGATAAGCTAAGAGGTATAAAATAAAATAAAATAAAAAAGAAATAAAGATAAAAAAGAGAGTACATTCAACCGTAAATAAGAGACTATCCTTTGGAAATCTTGACTTCTCTTACAAAAATAATGAGGTATATGGCATGAAATTGAGAAAGTTAATATAATTAACTGCAAAGTATTATGGCAGAATCATGAGAACATGAGGATGTAGGCATGCAGTTTAGAAGGTATTCCAAATTCCAAAGTCTGGACTTCGAGAGAGCAGACTTTGGCCTCTTCAGGAACCTGCTTAATGAGGTTCCATGGGATATAGTCCTAGAGGGCAGGGGGGCCCAAGACTGCTGGTTGATATTCAAGGATCACCTGCTACAGGCTCAGGAGTATTGCATCCTGACTAAAAGGAAGTGCGGCAGGAGGGCCAGGAGACCTCCATGGATGGATAAGGAGCTGCTGAGGAAACTTAGAGAGAAGAAAGAAGCTTACAGATGGTGGAAGCGAGGACCGGCAGCCTGGGAAGATTACAGGAACATTGTCCGGCAAGCCAGGGACCAGGTCAGGAAAGCTAAGGCCCAGTTAGAATTAAATCTGACAAGGGACGTCAAAAATAACAGGAAAGGCTTCTACAGCTACGTAGCAAATAAAAGACAGACTAGGGACAACGTGGGCCCTCTCCGGAAGCTATCGGGAGAACTGGCTA